>NC_054848.1:105851791-105993340 GCF_018345385.1 Vulpes lagopus | reverse complement strand
AATAAAGGTGGGTTCCTGAGGCTTGGGTGAGCGACAAGTCCTGGGTGCGTGGAAAGGGGACGAACGCGTGGTTGAACGAATGATGGTCGCATGCAGAGTAGACGTGCGGCGTGCCCGTGGACGGAGGAGCAGCCTTCTTCCCCTGGCAGGCCTGACTCATGTTGCTGCTCCCCGCGCCCAGGGCGGGGCCATCCTGCTTTTTGTCCTGGACTTTGAGCGCCTTTTAGTAGTTTGATATCTTGCTGGGGAGCGAGCTCGTGCCGCGCCTGCACCCGCGCCCTGGGTGGTAGATTTGCCACTGGCCTTTAGATGTTCCCAAGACATGTCCCCCTCACCTTTCCTTGAGTGTCGTGTTTACAAGCACCCTGGTTATCTTAGAGCCATGTGTGCAGGGGCTTGCTCAGTCAGCTCTGGGTAAGATGCTGTGAGTGCAGGGGTGCAGTGAGGTTGCTCTGCAGGACAGCGAATGGAGGGACAGCTGGATGATCAGAGCCCTGGTGGACATGCTGGAGGGTTCTGGCCCCTGTGGGGAGGCCTGCCTGCTTTGAGGCCTAGCACTGTCAGTGGGACTCTGCAGCCCAAGGCAGCCCACTTCCTGGATGTCTTGGAGCCAGGGTTGATTTTGGCTAGGGTGGGGGCTGCACACGCTTTCTAGGAATGGGATCTTAGGTGCAATCACCTTACAGGAGTGCTTCTGCTGGGCCAGTCCAGGCAGCAGCCCTTGGCTTCAATGCACTTCGATCCACAGGAGGAAATTTGAGGAAGCTGATGGATGGTACAAGGAGAGACACTGGCTGTCCTTCAGAAACATTCCCGGGGCGGGTGGGCAGTGGGCCGTGGTGGGCAGTGGGCCATGGAGCAGGATATCTAGGTGGGTCAGTTGGTTGAGCTTGGGATTCTTGGTTTCAGGTCAGGTCTTGAACTCAGGGTCCTGAGGTCAGGTACCCGCTCAGCCAGGAGTTGCCTCGACATTCTCTTCCTCCCTCTCCCTCTGCCACGCTGCCCTCACTCAAGGACAGAAATCATTCTTTGTAAAAAGAAACTTGCCCAGGCATGGGATGGGAACAGTGTCATTTTCCATGATTGGCCAGGAAGTGCCATGAGTCATTTTCTGCTTCACCCCGTCCATGGAAGAGGCCGGGAACTCCAGGTGCGTGTGCAAAGAGAGGGAGAGCATGTGGGGGTCGCGGGTGGGGGGCGGTAGAGGTCTCGAGACCTGTGCTGACGTGCACGTGACCACCCCTGTGTCCACCAGCGTGGCCCCAGACGTTGCCGGATGTTGGTACACGTGAGCACTGCAAGGGCTATCCACTCTAGCCGGTCGCCATAACCCTCTGGCATATTCTGTGTGACCTGGGACGAGTTAGTCAGTGCTCCTGAGCCACAAAACACAGTCCCCTCCTCTGTACTCAGAGCATCCTACTAGCCCCCACATCTTAGCTTTGGGTGAATGCTAGGACACCTGACCTATGCAGGAGGCTTAGAACAGCTCTTGGAGGGATCCCTGGGTGGCGCAGCGGTTTGGCGCCTGCCTTTGGCCCAGGGCGCGATCCTGGAGACCCAGGATCGAATCCCATGTCAGGCTCCCGGTGCATGGAGCCTGCTTCTCCCTCTGCCTGTGTCTCTGCCTCTCTCTCTCTCTCTCTCTCTCTCTCTGTCATAAAAAAAAAAAGAACAGCTCTTGGACACAGCAGTAGGAATGTGATCTCATGGGTTGTGTGGGCTACCTTCCTTTCTTTCGCATGTTCATCTTTGCCTTGGTTAACCTCTTAGAAGCAGATGTTCATTTGGCTGGCATCTGTGTGACAGTCCTCATGTACTCCTGGATACCCTAAAGCTAAGAGAAAGAAAAACAAAGTGTTGTCTTCTAGCGATTGTATTCCTGCAGTACTCCATCTCCCTCAGTTTACAAATGTCCTAGTACTTTACAAGAGAAAAAAGCTTTCTTCTCAATAACCAAATTTCCAGTTGGAAACTCCTAAAGATTGTAATGCTTTACTAGAGGGAAAAGAACCTTAACCTGACAGTGACAAGGCTTCTGGGTAGCTTGTAGGTCCTCTTTACTATATGAAAGTTCTTTTGATACTCTCCCTTTTTCATTACCTCCCTCGAGTCTAAAGTATATAATTAGGCATTCCTGAAAATTCTGAGCAGCAGCTCTTTCATCCCAAGGGTCCTGACACCTCACTTTAATAAAACCTCATTTTTTGCACCAAAGATGCCTCAATAATTTTTTTTTGGTTGTGGCCCTGGGCCTTACCTACATTCAAAAAGTATATCTCGGGGCGCCTGAGTGGCTCAGTGATTGAGTGTCTGCCTTTGAGGCAGATTCCGGGGATGGAACCTCAACCTCAGTGGTTGAGGTCAGTTCCGGGGTCCTGGGATTGAGTCTAGCATCGGGCTCCCACAGGGAACCTGCATCTCCCTCTGCCCATGTCTCTGCCTCTCTCTGTGTGTGTCTCTTATGAATAAACAAATAAAATCTTTATATACTCCATCACAATGAAGTACTGATAAATGCTACAACATGGATGAAGCTTGAAAACATCAGGCTTAAAAAAAAAAAAAAAGAAAACATCAGGCTTACTGAAAGAACCCAGACACAAAAGGTCACATATTGTTTGATTCCATTTATATGAAACGTCCACAATAGGTAATTATATAGAGATAGAAAATAGATAATTGCCTGCTTATGTTAGGGTTGGTGAAGGGGAATTACAAGAATTCAATTGCCATGTTAATGTACAACTCTAAGAATATAGTAAAGACTACTGACTTCTAACACATTTTAATTTTTTAAAAGATTTTTTTAATTTATTCATGAGAAACACACACACACACACACAGAGAGAGAGAGAGAGAGAGAGAGAGAGAGAGAGAGAGACGCAGAGACATAGGCAGAGACATAGGCAGAGGGAGAAGCAGGCTCCATGCAGGGACCCTGATGTGGGTGGGACTGGATCCCAGGACTCCAGGATCACGCCCTGAGCTGAAGGCAGACGCTCAACTGCTGAGCCATCCAGGCATCCCTAACACATTTTAATTGAGTTAATTGTACAATTTGTGAGTTAGATCACAATCAAGCTGTTACAGAATCTAATTACTAGAACCAGAAGTCATGTTTATTTGTTTGTTTGTTTAAGATTTTATTCATTTATTCATGAGAGACACAGAGAGTCAGATACATAGGCAGAAGAAGCATGCTCCCTGCAGGGAGCCCAATATAGGACTTGATCCCAGGACCCCAGCATCACAACCTGAGCCAAAGGCAGATAGATGCTCAACTACTGAGCTACCCAGGTGCCCCCAAAGTCACGTTTAATAAGTCATTAATACAGGGGCACCTGCGTGGCTCAGTAGGTTAAGTGTCAGTCTCTTGCTCTTGGCTCTAGTCTTGCTCTTGGAGCTGTGGGTTTGAGCCCTATGTTTAAGAAAATAATACCTCATTAATATTGTCAGGCATCAGTTTCAAGAGCTACCAATTTTAGAATGGAATCTGCTTGGCAATTGTTTTTCTGATTACTACTTGTTGCATCTTCTTCAGCACAAAATGAAACCTTTGAGATTCATTTGTCACATCAATAAAATCAAGGTGGTAGTCCAAATCATCATACAGCAGATACTTTAAAAAAAAAAAAGATTTATTTATTTGAGAGAGTGAAACAGAGTGTGCACAAGCAAGTGTGGGAGAGGGGCAGAGAAAAATCCTAAGCAGACTGCACTGAGCATGGAGCCTGACATGAGTCTCAAGATAATTACCCCAAGATCATGATCTGAGCCGAAACCAAGAGTCAGAACCAAGAGTCAGGTGCTCAACTGACTGTGCCACCCAGGCACCCCATGGATGATACGTTAAATTCAGCAGTCTGTTCCTCATTAGTCTCTCCATTCTGAATAACTGCCTTCATCATCACAACTTTGCTTATTGGAGGTAGCCTTTTCTTCTTCATTCCCATTTAGCCACATCCTGTCTTTTTGCAAGTTGGCTTCTAATTCTCCATATTTCTCAAGAGTTTATCTATGATTGCCCTCTCCTAATCCTCTCAGAACACTGTCAGGTTCCTTTCTGTAAAGATAGTTCTTTGTTTTACTCCATCTCAGCTCTTGGCGCAGTTAAAAATCACAGTTTTGTGTTGTGGATCTTATTTTTTTAATATTTTATTTATTTATTCATGAGAGACAGAGAGAGAGAGGCAGAGACACAGGCAGAGGGAGAAGCAGGCTCCATGCAGGGACCTTGACGTGGCACTTGATCCCAGATCTCGCACTGGGCTGAAGGCGGCACCAAACCGCTAAGTCACCCATGCTGCCCTGTGTTGTGGATCTTAATTCTGGAAGGTCCTCCTCCTTCTCTTGCTCATTATAACCTTATTCAAAAAATGGTTTTCTTCAAGTTGTTTCCACATACTGAGTTGTTTGCAGCTCAGGATCACGCCTTGGTTCCCTTGGTGAATCAAGGTTGAAGGTTGAAGTGTTTAAAGGAAGAAAAATGCCCTGTAGCTTTTACATTTTTTAGTGTTTCAAACATATTAGCCCAAATTTAACCATAAATGTCATCTAGGTGTTATGTGTGTAATTAGAAACTCCTAATTTTTGCAGTTTTATAAAAAGAGAACATAGCTCAATGTTTGGTTTTATTATTAACCATATTAACAATACATAATGAAATTTTTTAAAAATAAATTACAAATTGTCTTCCTGGAGTCTATAGTCCTTTTGAAGATTTTTCTCTTCGAAGCTTATAAACCATATTAGGTTAAAGAGACTATTATGCTTATTTCTATATTCATTCTAAATGGTTAACTGTTTAATCCACAGATAAGTTATATTGAAGAGAGTTACAAGGTATAACTTTATGCAGATTAAGATATAAACTTCACATGGTGTAAAAACCTTATGATTAAAAAAAAACAAAATAAAAAGAAAATGTCTTTTATCTAACTACCCTTGTTGGTTAGTGAGTGATTCAATTGAATAGGAACATAGCTTGAAAGATCGATTCTGAAATCATTTCTCTGTTGAGGCAAACATCTTTTTTTTTAAATTTTTAAATTTACTTATGATAGTCACACAGAGAGAGAGAGAGGCAGAGACACAGGCAGAGGGAGAAGCAGGCTCCATACACCGGCAGCCCGACATGGGACTCGATCCCGGGTCTCCAGGATCACGCCCTGGGCCAAAGGCAGGCGCCAAACCGCTGTACCACCCAGGGATCCCGAGGCAAACATCTTTACTAGGGTCATATGTCACAGATAATGCACTGTCTTATTGCAGGCTTTGAGGCAGTTTTGTTTTTCAAAAACTTAATTTGAGTCTCCTCTGCTTTTGCAGGTAAACAGTTAGATAAGTACTCTTTATTTTTCTCCTAAGCCTGTAGGTCTCTTTTTCTGCTTCCCAGGGAAACTCCTCCCACAGACTTCCAAAAGAGGTGTTTAAACCCCACTGCCCTACTGAGTTAGTTTCTTCTCTTTCGATTCATAGGGACAGTTTTCATCCAAATGGCTCAATACTAGGTAAACATGGATAATTTGGAGATGCTGACAACCCAAGATACTCAGGTTCTTAGAAAGATGACTTATCCAGAAGACTATGCTGAGCACTACAAGGGTCAATGCGGTGAAACAAGGCTCCTGGCATGCCTGGGTGGCTCAGTAGTTGAGTGTCTGCTTTTGTCTCAGGGAATGATCCTGGTCTGGGAATCAAGTCCCTCATCGGGCTCCCCTGGGGGAGCCTGCTTCTCCTACTATGCCTCTGCCTCTCTCTTAAAGGTTTTTTTTTTTTAAGAGAGAGCATCTGCCTTTGACTCAGGTCGTGATCACGGAGTCCCCCGGGATTGAGTCCCACATCGAGCTTCCTTCATGGAGCCTACTTCTCCCTCTGCCTATGTCTCTGCCTCTGTGTGTGTGTCTCACATGAATAAATAAATAAATAAATAAATAAATAAATAAATAAATAAATTCTCTTAAAAAATAAAATAAAATAGAGAAACAAGGTTCCTCCTGTCTCACAGGGAAGAAACATAATGCAATAGAAAAAGCAAGGGAAATAGCAAAAGACCTCAATTTTTCTCTAAAATTTGCCACTGCAATCCACATGATTCTGAGGCCATTATGCCTTACAATTCAGGAGGCTTGGGACATGTCTAGTGACGATTTTCAGGGCGGAGGCCCTCACTTGGGGTGGGGGCGAGGTTCCAAGTAGAAAGGGCTGCTGGCTGCCAGAACGCGACCAGGGATCTGCACTTGGAAAGTCAGGGCCACATGATCGTGGCACCTGGAGTCGGTAGGCTATACAGCTCGCAGGCGACAAGCCGCTGCCCTGGCTCCCTCCCACCGGCCTCTAGTGGGCCTGGCAAAGGCGCGTTCGCGTCCTAGCCTGAGCCTGAGCAGAAAGCCGCGCTCCCAGGACGGAAGGGAGCGGGGTCACGTTGCCTGCCTGGCTGCGCCCGAGACGCCACAGGTAGAGAAGAGGGAGACGACTGGGCGTGACTGTCACGTAGCCACCGGAAGCGCATTCTTTCTTTTCCGGTTGGGCTAGGTCCACAGACCGCGACCCCAAAATGGCGAGTCGGGGCACGGCCTTGGGGAGCTAGAGGGGGCGGTTGGGGGAACAGTTCTCCAAGGCCCCCGCGCTCCCGAGCTCGGAGCTTCCGTCACCAGGCCTGGAGAGGCGCGGGAACCGGGCGCTCCCTCCCCGAGGCGGCGGGGAAGGCGCAGAGACACTGTAGCCAAGTTGAGAAGAGGGAAGTGGCGTCCGCGGAAGCTCGGGCTGGGCAGAGGTAATGAAGAAGCTGCGTTGCCCCTGGGATTTGGTGGCCCGCGCCCCCTTCGCTGCTGGCCGCACGTGCCAGTGCCGGCCCCTCTTCTCCCGGGGCGGTGAGCTGGGGCGGGGCCGGCAGCCTTCCGCCACGCGCCAGGCGGTCAGTGGCCCGCGGCTGCAGGGCCAGGCGAGTGCCCTTGCTCTGACCGCCCCGTCCAGCCGCCGCCAGCACTCTTTGCCCCCATGTGCACGTGCAGCCCAGTGATGCACCCCGAGCATCCTCGGGTGGGGGGCTGGCCGCCCGCGGAGTCCCTGGGAGAGCGCTGGTGGTCAGGCCCCAGGGCGTCTGGGATTCTTGGAGGGTGGGGGGTGCAGCAGCAGTGTCTCCCGCTGCACCTGGCGGAACTTACCTGTTTCCGCTCTGGCTGCTGGTCAGGTCGCTGGAGCAAGGGGCCTTTCAGCCTCAGAGATGTTAGGCTCTGCTGACATAGAAATAGAGGAGGTTCCCCTATATCTTCGCAGCCTGGAGAAGTGGCAGGGAACCGAGCATTTCTTTGAATACCCGTGGCATCCTCAAGAGAACTTTGTTGCTGTTTCTGCTGGAATAGCTCAGGAAAAATCGGCCTTTCAGGGTTACCCTTAGCCTTACTTAAAAGATCTGTGTGTCCCTAAGGAACTGTAAAGTCAGGAGAAGAGTTACCTTTATTAGGACCCTTCCTGTCTCAGGAACCTTAATCATCACCCTTTGTCTCATTTTTTACAAGCTGACATTGTGTTTGGTAAACAAGGCCAAGTTGTCTTTCCAGTAAAGTAAGCAAAAAGTTAATACACAAGTACAAATCAGCACCATGCCCTTGATGAGTCTTCCCAAAGTACCCCCCCCCAATTATTTTTTGACACCTGGTTGCTCAGTTGGAGGATATTTGCTGAGAGGGATTAGGTTACTTTTTCCCCTAATGGCTTTACTTTTCTTATCTGGTTGTCTCAGCTCTCCTGCTGTATTAATGCAGTGGAAAAGAGAGTATCAAATGTTCCAAATAAAAAAAGTTTCAGTCTTAATTAGGGTTGGAAGGGGCATAGTAGTTGTTTCCCCCTAACTAAAGACAAAAGACTGGGCTGATCTGTTAAAATTTAGAGAAACTCAGATATGCCCTATTTGTGCAGGTGAAACAGGAAGCGCACAGATTAAATATTGGATATTCTCAAAGCTCCTTTTAGCGAGTGGGTGCCAGTTTCACTCACCAGCTTTTCCTCGACCTTAAACCAAAAAAAAAAAAAAAAAAAAAAAAAAGAAGAAGAAAAAAGGAAAGTTACCGATTGAGGTTTGTCTTCTCTGAGCTGTGCTTTGTTTATCAAGCTGACAAAAAGTAATAGATATCTTGAAGGAATCTGTCATCGTAAGTGTCCTCATACTTGGCAGGTGATTTTAAAGGGGAGACTGGACAGGTTCTTTTCTGTTCGTTTTTCTCTGGTAACTATAAATAGCAAGTAAATATGTATGTCATGTGGCTTTCTTTTTGACATGTACTTTTTTTCTCCCCTCTCTCAGTGCTCTTGGGGAGAAGATCTACTCATTGGTTTTATACCAAGCCTGACAAGGCCTCAGTTGTCAAAGGTGGCACCAGGAGAATGTCACACATAGGAATAAAACTGTTCCTAGAGCAAATGATGATGAGACATCTGGAGGTGAATGCATGCTTATACCCACACATGGAGGCTTTGTGGGAGTCTAAGGGGTCCGTGAAAGAGAGCTCCAGTGAGAGTCAGAAATCCAGCCCAGAGATGGACAGCCTTGGTCCCGAGAGCGCTCGCCAGCACTTCCGGAGCTTCTATTATCATGAAGCACCTGGACCCCTTGAGGCTGTCAGCCAACTTCAGGAATTATGCCACCAGTGGCTGAGGCCAGAGACCCACTCGAAAGAGCAGATCTTAGAACTGCTGGTGCTAGAGCAGTTCCTGTCTATTCTGCCCAGGGATACCCAGAACTGGGTGCGGAAGTATCATCCACAGAGCATCAAAGAGGCTGTGGCCCTGGTAGAGCGCTTTCAGAGAGAACGTGGTGGAATAAGTGATGAGGTGAGATGATCCTTTACACGTACAATGAAATAGAACAAAGGTGGATATATCCGGGCTAGGAGGGAGGAGTCAAATTTTTTAAAAAAATTATTTATTTATTTATTTATTCATTCATTCATTCATGAGAGATGCAGAGAGAGGCAGAGACATAGGCAGAGGGAGGAACAGGCTCCCTGTGAGGAGCCTGATATGGGACTCGATCCCAGGACCCCAGGATCACCACCTGAGTCCAAGGCAGATGCTCAACCACTGAGCCACTCAGGCACCCCTGGGGAGGAGGGATCAATTGAGGAATGAGGTGGATTTGGTCCCTCCTCTTTAATTCCTTTAGGACTGCTATGCAGGATCTGAAATCAGAGGTATGTAACAGCAGTAAATGATAGCTTTCAGGCTTCCTGGCCATCTTTTCCTGGCCTTAGGAAAAAAAAACAAATGTATTTTACCCTCTTTCAGGACAGGGCAAACTGGGGGTGGTGGGCCTTGTTTGGCATGGCCGAGAAGAGAAGACTTAAATTCTTAGAAGCAGAAATAAAAGGCAAGATGGAGTTAGGAAAGGGAGGAAAAAATCTGGAAAAAAATGCACAGCACTTAGAGATCAAAGGAGAGAGGGCAGCAAATAGAAGTATAAATCAAACAACTTTGGGAAGACTGCCAAGAAAGAGAAGAGATGGAAAGAAAAAAGGGACGCAAGGATACAGAAAGAAGAAACCTGCTAAGAGAGGGGAGTGGATAGAATCAGGGTGTGGAAGGGTAGCGCCTTCTCTAGTGGGAGTGCCTGTCTCTCAGCCAGGAGGAAAGAACCTCCATTGCCCTCACATAGTGGTCTGCCCTAGGCTTTCCTGAGAAGTGGGGAGCCAAGGGTATGCCCTCAGCAGATGGCAGCACCTTTCTTTTCCTTGGGGGCCTGCTCTGAAGGGCACAGGACAGGGCATATTTTTGGTGTCTTACTATAACAGAATCTTAGGGAAGAGTCCGAACTTTCCCCCCAGTTTTTCCTCCACTGTATCTCCTTTCTCCCTGAAGTCCTTCCCTGGCTGTGGAAGGATTGGGAAAGATGACCTATAGGTATCTTTTTTTAAATTCAAGTTTGTTTGTTTTAGAGCAAACAGATAAGTTAGAAATATCCTTAGGCAAGGATCCAAGTTGGGAAAGCAAGCCAGTAAAGGCAGCGTGTAAGAGCCAGTGGGCCCCCACCTTGCCCCCATGCTGCTTGCAGAGGGGTGGAGGCTGGCAGCAGCCACAGCTTTCGTCATCTTATACTGATCTCCCTAGCCGGTGTATGTAGTTCTTTGCGAAGAAGTGGTGACACGGTACCTCTTAATTTTTTATTACTTCTTTGAATGTCACAACTTCCTTCCCGAATCCGGGCTCCACTCTTGTTCATCCCTCCACAACCACCCTCGAACCGAAAGTAAGTTCTGTGCTAATGAGGATGGGGATTATTTCTAGGTCACAGCCCATGAGCTGGGAAAGGAGGCAGTGCTCTTGGGAGGAGCAGCAGTGGCCCCAGGCTTTAAGTGGAAGCCAGCAGAGCCCCAGCCACTGGGTGTGTTCCAGAAAGAATGTTGGAATACACTCCGGGTACCACAGGAACAGCTGGGCTGGAATACTCACAGAGAAAGCCAGCCTGTATATCAAAGAGGTGAGGAGCTTCATAATAATTCTCTTCTGGGCAGTGTGATAGTAATCGGTTCAGCTGGAATGTCATGGGAATTCTCCAGGTGCCCAGCCATGCCAGCTGTTAGAGTGTCTCTCAAGTGTGAGTACAATAGGCCAATGATGGGTAAAGGTGAGGGTCAGCTGGAGTGCAGAAATACCCAAACCAAACATTCCTCGGATTCACACCAGGGATCTTGCTTCTTAGGAATTTGAGAGAAGATGGAATAGGGACAGGTGGGGTCATCTCCCCCTTCTATGTTAGAGAGGAAACTGGGATCAGAAATGGGTTGTCATGGCAGAAGAAGGCGAGGATTGTGCACCAGGAAAAAAAATAATAAAAGACAGAAACCACCTACCCTGGAAGGACCCGAGTCTTTCATTTTCAATCACCTCTAATTCCTGCTTAGCTCAGTAAACAATTTGTTTCATGAGAAGCAAAAAAATAATTACAATAATGGATTTTCTTGTAGTAATTTCTCTCACAAAATCTGGGTAAACAGCCAACTAGGGAACCAGTTTGTTGGCGTGGTGGGTATTTGGTTCTCCTTTACAATGAGAAGGTCACTTCTGGCACCACACACACACACTTGTGGAGGTGAGCCATCTTTCCTGAAGGACTCCTGATGTCCTGTGTTTTAGAAATCAGCTCAGAATATTTGTAAACACAAAAGAGAGACATTTTCTCTGGCTCTTTTCCATCCACAGCTGTGCCTGCTCAACAGATTCTAGCCTTTTCTGAGCAGAAAAGCACCCCACACTGGAAGATGGCATCTGAGCTCATCTTGCCTGAGTACCAGGTGAGCTGTACTTTCCAGCTTTTTCAGGCAGCCTGAACGCAGCCTTGTCTGTGCTTTTGTCTGCTGCCCATGACCCACAGTGCTTGGAAGGTGCTCTGAGGCACGTTAGCCCTGGATGTTCACCTCTAGGCAACTAGACTTGGCACAGTGGGGACCAGGCCCCTCCCGAGCTGTTTACTGATCTTTGGCTTTTTCCTTTTCTGCCATTTCACTTTTTTTCCCTGAATCTTAATACTCTTCTTTGGTGACTGGCCTGCTCTGTATTTCAGAGATGAGTGTTAGGATGGCTTCATGCAGTGGCAAGTACTGAACTAAAACCCATTCTCTTCTTCAGAGCTTATTGACATTTGAAGATGTGGCTGTGTTTTTTTCTGAGGAAGAATGGAAATTACTGAACCCTACTCAGAAGATCCTTTACAGTGATGTAATGCAGGAAAACTATGAGACTGTCATCTCTCTAGGTAAAAATTCTTCCTTTCCTTTGCATAGGAGTTGCATAATTGGGCTGCAGTTTATGGAAGACTATCTCCCATGGGAGAGTCCCAGTGTCCCAGTTGCTGCTTGTGTCTCAACTTGATGGTGTGAGGGAAAGGCAAGGCAAATCTAGATCATTCAAAATAGATCCTGACTACAACCATGTCTCCCCGTCTTATGCTCTTACCATCTTACCATATTAGTCTAAGCTGCCATCATCCCTGACCATGTCTGCTTCACCAGCACTGGATTCCTATTCTCTGCTTCACGTGCCCTCCCCAGGCTTCCTTCTCCACCTTCTCCTTGTGCATCCCCCCGCAACCACAGTAGACTAGAAAGAGGATAATTGAATTTAAGAATCTACCCATTTAAACGTTTGGAATAAATGAAAGTATGAAAGAATCATTCACTCTTCCTGAAGAGAGTCTGGAAGTAAGATGTCAGCCCATGACCTCAGGTTTTATACTCAGAGCATTATTGTTACCCCCTAAACCTGAACTAATCTGTTCAGAGCAAGGGATAACCACAGATCCAAGGTCCCCAAGAGTTCAAGGAGTCTTGGAGAGTCTCCTACAGGTAAGTATATACATGGGAAGAAGAGAAATGTTCTTTGGTAAGAATCTTTATAGGGGATTAACATTCCAAGATTCCATTCCTGTGTTTTTCTAAGTGAACTTCATATTGAGTGATAATTGTAATTTTGTATGCAGATTTAAAGTATAATACAAAAAAAAACACACACACACACACACAAAAATAAAGTGTAATACAAAGAGAACCCGTAGATGCTTTATCCAGTTTTCCTCAATGATAACTTTTGCAAAAGTATCAATAGTGTTACAACCAGGATATTGATATCTATAGTCTTCTGACCTTCCTGTTTTCCATTTTATTTGTATGTGTGCATAATTAGTTTTGTAAAGGTATTTTTTTAAGATTTATTAATTAGGGAGAGAGAGAACATGAGCATGCACGCTTGTATGTGTGCAGGGGGAGGGGCACAGGGAAAGAATCTCAAGCGGACTCCCTGTTGAGCAGGGAGCATGATGCAGGGCTCGATCTAATGACCCTGAGATCATGACCTGAGCGGAAATCAGGAGTTGGATGCTTAACTGACTGAGCTACACCAGGCGTCCCTAGTTCTGTAAAGTTTTATTGCAATTATAGGTTTGTATATACACCTCTGCAGTCAAGATGCTGGACAGGTACATTACTGCAAGGACCTTTTTGGTTGCTCTTTTATAATCATACATGTGTCTTCTGTACCTCATCCCATCACCAACCCATGCCAACCACCCATCTGTTCTACATTTTGCCATTTCAAAAGTATTGCATGAATAGAATCATAAACTGTAACCTTTTGGCATTAACTTTTTCATTCAGAATAATTCTCTGGAAATTGATCTGAATTGTTGCATGCATCAATAGTTGTTGGGCTTTTTGTTTTGTTTTTGTTTTTTTCTTACTACTGAGTAGCATACCATGATATTGGGAGACCACAGTGTGTGTAACCATTCACCACTGAAAAGAGATCTTTGCTATCTTCGGCTTGGAGCTAGTGTGGATAAAGCTGCCCTGACCTGAGCATTTGTGTGCAGGATTTTTTACAGGGATAAGTTTTCATTTTTCTGGAATAAATGCTTTGAGAGTGCATTTGCTGGTTCATATGGCAATTAAATGTTTAATTTCCTAAGCACTTGCCAAACTGTTTTCTACAGTGGCTGTGCCATTTCATATTCCCAGCAGTAAAGAACGAATGGTCCAGTTTCTCATGTCCTTGCCAGTGTTTAGTATTATCTCCCTTTTATGTTTGCTATTCTGAAGTATTTGGGAAAAAATAGCAGAAAATGTATAGTGCTTATCCCATTGTGGCTTGGATTTGCACTTCCCAATTGGCCAATGATGTTTTACAGCTTTTCATGCACTTATTTGCCATCTCTATATTCTCATCTGTGAAATATCTTTTACCTATAATTTAATTGGATTGTCTTTTAACTGTTGAATTTTGAGAGTTTTTTCTAGATTATAGATTCTAGCACTTTGTCAAATATTTGGATTGCAAATAGTTTCTCCAAGTCTGTATATTGTCTTTTTAATTCTTTTTCCATGGACTTCCACAGAAGAAAAGGTTTTCATTTCATGAAAAGGTTTCATGAGGAACAATTTTTCATTTTTTGCTTTTATACATTGTATATTTGATGTCAAAGCTAGAACTCTAACCCTAGATCCCTAAAATTTTCTGCTACTTTTTTCCCAAAAGTTTTATAATCTTATATTTAAGTCCATGATCCATTTAGGGTTGATTATTTTATAAGGTGTGAAGTTTAGGATGAGCTTCATTTTTTGGCCTATGGAGAGCCAGTTGCTTCAGCCCCATTTCTTGGAAAGGTTATCCTTCATTTCAGTTGCTTTTGCACTTTTGTCAAAGATCAGTTGGGTATATTTGTGTGCATCTATTCTGTTCCATTGAGCTCTGTGTCTGTCCCTCTGCTGATATTGCATTGTCTTGATTACTGTAGCTATGTAATACCAAAGCCACAATATCTGTCAAATAGGCTGATTTTTCCACTTTATTCTTTTTTTGTAAAATAAAATTTTATTTTAGCCCTTCTAGGGCCTGTGTCTTTCCATGTAAATTTTAGAGTAAGCTTAACTATGTACACAAAAAACTTTGTTGGGATTTTGCTAGATACTATAATAAACCTAAGTATTAGTTTGAGGAAGATTGATATCTTTACTATGTGGATTTTTTTGATCAGTGAACACAGTGTGTGTCTATTTAAGTCTTTGATTTCTTTTGTCAACTTTTTATAATTTTCAGTGTACAGATCCTCTGTGTGGTTTGTTAAATATATACATTTCATTTTCACTGGAACATTTATAGGTGGTATTATTTTTAATTTTGGTTTCTGCATGTTCATTATTATATAGTAATGCCACTGATTTTGTATTTTGATTTTGTATTCTGTGACCCTACTAACTCACTTATTATTTCTAAAGAGTTTTTTGTAGCTTCCTTGAGATTTTTACACCTAGATAATCACATTATCTGCAACGCCTTTTAATATGTTCTTTTTCATGCTGTAACTGCAGTAGCTCCAACTTCCTGCTATGTTGAATAAAAGTGGAAAGAGCAGACATCCTTGCCTTGTCCCAGTTTTATCATGAAAACATTGTTTTTCACCTTTACCTATTTATATTAATATGTTTTTTTGTTGTTGGTACTATTTTATCAAGTCAATTTAATTCTTAACTTAAGTGTTTTTATCATGAATGGATATAGAGTTTGTGAAACACTTTCCTATGTCTGTTGGTAGGAATATGATCCTTAAAAGCTAGTTGATATGGTATGTTATGTTGATTGATTTCAAATGTTGAACCAACTTTGCATACTTGCAGTAAATCCTTCTTGATCCTGGTATATAATCCTTACATACTGTTACATTCAGTTTGCTAGTATTTTGTTGAGTATTTATACATTTAAGTTCATGGGAGATGTTAGTCTGTAGTTTCCTTTTATTTTTAAAGATTTATTTATTTATTTTAGAGAGTGCATGCACATGCTTGAGCAGAAGGAAGAGGGACAGAAGGAGAGGGAGAGAGAATCCTCAAAGAGACTCCTCGCTGAGTGGGGAGGCTAATGTTGGGCTCAATCCCTGGACTCTGGGACCTGAGCCAAATCCTTGGACTCTGGGACCTGAGCCAAAATCCAGAGTTGGCCTATTAACGACCTGAGCCACTCAGGCACCCCGATAGTTTTCTCTTTTAGTACTGTCTTTATATGATTTTGCTATCAAGGTGATATTGGCCTTATAAAATGAGTTGGGTAATATTTAATCCTCTTTTCAGGAAGAGATTGTATAAAATTAGTGTTAATTCTTTAAATATTTTATAGAATTCTCCAGTCACACCATATGGACTTGGATTTTGGAAGGAAGCTTTTAAACTATGAATTCAACTTGTTTAATGGTGATGGTGCTATTCAGATATCTATTTCATGTTGTTTGAATTCTGTTAGTTTGTGGTTTTGAGAAATTGGTCCATTTTTTCCTAACTTTTATTTTTTTTCCTAACTTTTAAAAGTTATGAACATAAGGTTGTTGGTAGCATTCTCTTACCATCCTTTTATTTATTATTTTTAAAAAGATTTATTTATTTATTTTTAGAGAGCGTGTGAGCCAGGGGAGGGGCAGAGAGAGAAGGAGAGGGAGAGAAGCAGACTCCCTGTTGAGTGTGGAGTCTGAAGCGAGGCTTGATCTCAAGATCCTGAGATCATGACCTGAGCCAAAATCAAGAGTCAGATGCCCAAAAACCTGAGCCACCCAGGTGCCCCTCTTACTATCCTTTTAGTTGCCGCAGAATGTGTAGTGATATATCCAATTTACTTCCTCCTATTGGTGATTTGGATTTATTTGTCAATTGTGATAGAAGTTTATCAATTTTTTAAATTTTTTTGCAGAACAGGCTTTTTGTTTGGTTGTGACTTTTGCTATGATTTTTATTATTTCCTTTCTTTAACTTGCTTGCTTTGGGTTTATTTTGCTTTTTTCTCTAATTTATAGAGGGAGAAACTAGATTATTGATTTGAGACCTTTCCCCTGTTCTATTATAAGCATTCGGGGCTGTACCTTTTCCTCTGAGCACTTTGGCTGCATTCCACGTATTTTGATATATTTTAATTTCACTTTCTTTTTTTTCTTATTTACTTATTTATTTATTAAAGGTTTTATTATTAAGTATCTCTACACCCTGCATGGAGCTTGAACTCATGACCCTAAGATCAGGAGTCTCCCATTCCACTGACTTAGCCAGCCAGGAGCCCCTAGAGTTCGATTTTCATTCAACTGTGTATTTTAAAATTTTTTTGAGACTTTCTCTTTGAATCATGGAAATTTTAGAAGTGTATTTTTCTCTTTCCACATATTTTTAGATTTTCCTGTTGTCTTTCTGTTTTTTTATTAAGATTTTATCCATTGATACATGAGAGACACAGAAGGAGAGAGAGAGAGAGAGAGAGAGAGAGAGAGAGAGAGAGAGGTAGAGACACAGAGGAAAAGCAGGCTCCATGCAGGAAGCCCGATGCGCAACTTGATCCCAGGACCCCAGGATCATGCCCTGGGCTGAAGGCAGGCACCAAACCACTGAGTCACCCAGGGATCCACTGTCTTTCTGTTTTTGATTTCTAGTCTGATGCTATTTTTGTTAGATTGCCTTTATTCACTCAAGTTGTGATTTTTTTTTTTTTTTGGTTCTTGGTCTGATGGGTGATTTTTTATTGTATCCTGAACATTTTGTCTATTATGTTAGGAGATTCTGGGTCCTATTTAAATATTTTAATGTAATAGTCCCCCTGTTTTAGTTTAGCACATAGGTTTTTTCCTGCTTTTGTGGGTTATGCTTCCAGCGATAGTTTAATTTTCAGAGCCTTCATGGTGTTATCATGATTTCCTTGGTTCATATGGTACTGCTAGGGCTTCTTTTTTTTTTTTTTTATTTTTATTTATTTTATTTTTTATTTTTTTTTAGGGCTTCTTTTTTAAAAAATATTTTACTTATTCATGAGACTCACACACACACACACACACACACACACACACAGAGGCAGAGACACAAGCAGAGGGAGAAGCAGGCTCCACGCAGGGAGTCCGATGTGGGATTTGATCCCTGGACTCCAGGATCACGCCCTGGGCTGAAGGCAGGCTCTAAACCACTGAGCCACCCAGGGATCCCTGTTAGGGCTTCTATATGTCCCTGCTGGTGTTGCTTGAGGGTGAGGAAGGTACTTACCCATGCCAGAGTACCTCTCAGTGGGAAAAAGGAATCTCAGACCCTAATGGATGAAGAGGCTTCCTGGGCTAGGCCACTGTGGCTACTTACTACTGTGCCTTACACTGTGTCTCTTACCACTTCTGCCCCTCCACTTTGGTGTCTCCAAACTGGGGTTCTGCTGTGGGCAGGCTTCCCATTCAGACTGGTGAAGAGATAAGCCTATCCAGGCAGCTTTCTGTTGCTAAGTTGAGTATTGGAAAAATGCTAGCTTAGGGCTACATTCCTCTGGTGGGTGTGGGTATGTAAGACCATCTGCTGTGTTATTCTGCTAGTTCTGGAATCCAATACCATTTTGCTTTCATTTTGCCATGTTTTAGAATTCTTTGCTGGTTGTGCCTTGCATTCTTTCATCAGTTGTTGTCCCTAGTGGAGAGGATCAGGAGGAAATGTGCCTGTGCCATTTTGTCCATATTGGACCAGAAATCATTTGTTCTGTGTTTTTTAAAAGCAATCATCATTGATTTTTCTCTCCATTCCTATAGTTTTCTTGTTCTGGGACACAGACGGCTGACTCTTCTGTTTATTCCAACAGGGTTAAAGCTCAAAAATGACACTGGAAATGACCAACCTATATCTCTTTCTACATTAGAATTACAAGCATCAGGATGCAAAGTATTAAGAAAGGCCAAAGTGAAAGTTGCCCAGAAAACAACAGGCAAAGAAAATCATGATGGTACACGCAGGGTCCAGAAACGGCACCAAGCTTTTCTAGGGAGGAAAAGAAAGAAATTTTCAACCTGTACACAAGCGCTTCCAAAACATATGGATCTTCATGGGAAAGGCCATGCAGGAGAGAAACCTTTTAAGTGTCAGGAATGTGAGAAAAGCTTCAGAGTTAGCTCTGACCTTATTAAGCACCAGAGAATTCACACTGAAGAGAAGCCCTATAAATGTCAACAGTGCGATAAGAGGTTTAGATGGAGTTCAGATCTTAATAAGCACTTAATGGCACACCAAGGAATAAAACCATACAGATGCTCATGGTGTGGGAAAAGCTTCAGTCACAATACAAATCTACACACACACCTAAGAATTCATACAGGCGAGAAGCCCTTTAAATGTTATGAATGTGGGAAAAGATTTATTCAGAACTCCCACCTTATTAAGCACCAGAGAACCCACACAGGTGAGCAGCCATATACTTGTAGCATATGCAGGAGAAATTTTAGCAGGCGGTCAAGCCTTCTTAGACACCAGAAACTCCACAGAAGAAGGGAATCCTGTTCAGTACCTCCAGTCTGAAGAAAGTCACCATATGGATCTTGATCTTAGAGGTGATGAAAGAGTATAAAACTGTGATACATCGATGATAGGAACTTGTCACCCACAGGAAATTTGGGAGGGGTACATGTCCTGCTTTACAGAAAGGAATCTAAGCTCTCTTGCTCAGTATTGTATTTTCCGTGCCTAGCACAAGACTGATACACAATGAGTACTTGATAAATAAAAGAGTGTAAATATAGCTATTATATATCTATAGTTATCTATTCATCTATCTATCTATATATCTGTCTGGTTATTCAGCTTCCCCATACCCTCTGCGATCTAAGTTCTGCAAGTGTCAGGTGCTCAGCAAATACATGGTGGCCATGAGTCTTACTCTCATTCTTTCTGAAGAGAGATGGAATAGAAAAGTATTCAGGTCCTCTGAGGGGAGCTTAGAATTTCTAAGCTGGACAGAGTTTCTCTGGCCATTATTCTGCCGACACGAACAACCAAGCTCAGGGCCGAGGGAACTTTATTCTGTACCAGGAAGAGAGCATTCAGTGTTTGCCCTGGGAGAAGTGCCCCCATTACAGTGGCCGTTCCCTGGAGTGCCCACTACCACAGTGTTTTCTCTCAAGAAGTTCCAAGAAGCAAGTGAAGGCCTGAATACCACCACAGACCTAGGGACCTTGCAAGCACTTGATATCTCTCCTGCTAATCCTCTCAACACTGAGGTATATGCAATGAAATGATGAAGGAAGCAGTCTGGGCCCTCATCCACACATTTGTCTTTTTGTAGAAAGCCCAGGGCCATGTTAAATGGCCTTTTTTTTTTTTTTTTTTTTTTTTTACTTTTCACAATTTGGGCTAGAGGCTTTCACATTGAGGCCACACTGCTCCAGGGCCTAAAGGGAAGCCCGTTTTTATGGGTTGCTCAGCCATAACCCCATATACTTTGGATGATCTGCAGGAAAGTCTGGAAGTTTTGTACACTGATTTGCTGAGAATGGCAAGGTGAGACCTGTGGACTTGTAGCCTCAGTACACAGTGGATAGCAGGAGGGAGCCTCTGAAGTGTTGGAGCAAAGTAAGGCCCGTGGGCTAAAGGGATGTCCCCCACCCAATGAGAAGTAAGTCAGATGGAAACTGTTTTGTGATGTTGATGGTTTCTCTTCCTTCCCTTGGCCTCGGATTATCTCCTGAGAACGTAATGTGATGTCAAGGGAAGGGTGATGAAATTGAAGGATATGGATTTATAGCTATGTCAGATCCTAGTTTAGGATGTTGGCTGAGAAAACAAAAATGAAAAAAAAAAGATGTTGGCTGAGGCTTCTCTATATTTATTATTTCATAAAAATTTCCCCCTTTTTCTGAAGATTTTATCTTCATGAGAGACACAGAGAGAGAGGCAGAAACATAGGCAGAGGGAGAAGCAGGCTCCCTGTGGGGAGCCTGATGTGGGACTTGATCCCAGAACTCTGGGATCGTGACCTGAGGTGAAGGTGGATGCTCAAGCACTGAGCCACCAAGGTGCCCCCAAATTTTCCTTTTTTAATGAAATGGAATGTTGTTTCATACTAAACATTAAACAAAACTCCATGGTTACCAAATAACCCAGATATGGCAGTCACTTTTTTGGCATAGATACTTCGAGATATTTTTTCTATCAAGAGCCCCCTCTATGCCTGTTTTCAGATTTGTAAAACAGAGATGATAATTCCATCCTCTTAGGGCTGCTGTGAGGATCAAATGAGATGTGAACATGCCTCACACTGATGGGCCACAGTGGGTGTTCCATAAACATTTGGATCAGTCTTCATCTCTCATTCAGTTATTTTAAAAAGAAAATAAGAAAAAAAAGCATCCTCAGTTAGTGGTTGTTTCTGTCATTCCCAGCTGCTTTTTAAGCCTCCTTGTGGTCAGAAGAGTAGCCTAGTTTGACATTCCTTTCTAGAGATGCTTCTCTCTAGTCATTATGAAGCAATAAGTCAATGTCCCCATTGAGCTAGATGCACTGACAGCAAGTAACAGAACCAAAATAGACTAGAAGACCCCAACTTGACATATGTGCAATGTCGACGGGGTGATGGCTAGGGGTGAACCTATTTGGACAGTATTTGCACTATGAGGTGTATTCATCCTCAAAATAATGGAGGAAAGGAGTGACTAAAATGGCTACTAAGAAGAATGCAAGCGCTAAGCCCAGAGGAGGAAGTGACCCAGAAGGAAAGGATTCCATTATATTCCTGAAGGCTTGGAGACTGACTGCCCCACCATTGCTTCTAGAACTGAGATTGTGCTCTTGAAATTAGCGGAAAATTCAGCTTCTTTCAGAGGGCATTCTCTTTGTGTGACACTGTTTGGTACCACCCTGGATGGCTCCTGTCATACCACCATTCAAAGGACCTTTGTTCATGTAGCATTTAGAAAGGGCAGATGGACTCGAAAGTTGAAGGAAGTACTACATCAATGGAGCGAGCAGTTACTGCCCACTTCCAAGATTCAGCAGACTTCCTGAAAATGAGTCAGTAAAAGGGCCCTCCCGTTTCCATAAAGTTGCCAACCCTTATTATTATACCTGTTGGTGTGAAAGCTCATCTTGGAGGTCCTCATCTACACTGGCATCCTCAGGAGAGGTCAGAACTAGGGAAGCTGGGTCCTGTTTTAGAGATCAGTTATTTAAGACAAGCAGCAGAAAGGCCTTTAGATGCTGGGCCGAAATGGGCCGAAACAGAGAATTCAGGATACCCTGTTCTAAATTCAGACCACACTGCCCTTTGAATACAAGGGCTCCAGGAAGAAAGGACATTCCCTGCAGTTGTGGGACTGGATTTAGAAGTTGGGGCTCCTGGCTGACTCATCAGTACCTATTTTTCCCTTTCAGCCCTGTGATGTAGCTTCCTGGGGCCCCATTCCCAAGGCATCCTGACCACTCCTGTCAGCCCTGACTGTCAGAAAAAGGAGAGACACAGGCACTAGGGGATAAAATGGCAGAATGAAATCAAAGAGAGAGATGTCATTCTGCTTTATACTTGCCTGCCACCTCCCCAGCATATGGCTAAGAGATGGGAACTCCACTGCCTTTCTGAGGACACAGCAGGAAGCCCGGAGACTGAAGGAACAGGCTGATTAGTCATCTGAGGGACAGAGCAAAGAGGCAGAAGGCTCCATCCCACAGGCAGAGATGGGACCAATGAGACAAAGGCTGGCCTGAACCTGGTGTGAGGGCTGTGGGCTCAGATCCCAGTGTGTGTGCACCTGTCCTCAGGGAGCGAGGGGCAGGCATCATAGGGAAGACAGGCTGAGTGGAGAGGAAGAGCAAGGAGCTGGGTGAGCAGAGGCCAGCAGTCCTCTTCCACTTGGATCTGCATCTATAAGGCCTGAGGTTGGGGGTTGAGGACTCACAGAGCATAGTACTGCCACTTGCTGCCACTAAGGCACAAGGCCATGTCTGAATCAAGGCTCATTCATGCAGGACCCAGGTTTCTACCTTCTCTCTCAGAGCAGACCATGGCATGGCTGCCCCCAGGAGTCTGGTTGGGTCCCTCTGTAGTTACAGCTGCAATCACATAAAGCTGCATCCCCTGCTCCCTCCAATCATGTAGGACACCAGGGCTGAAGGAGCCTTGGAAGCCCAGGAGACCACGCTCCTTATTTTACAGAAGAGGCCACTGGAGCTTAGGGTGTTTTCCTTCCCAGGGCCTTGTGGCAGGGGGAGAGACTGAAATAGTCTCCCAAGCCCCAGGCCTCTCTCTCCAGACATGACACATTCAGCTCCTGGCAGTGGCTTCTCGGGAAGTGTCATTCTTAAACCTCTTGGTTGTCTCCCATAGGGTGAGAAATCCCTTCTGAGCAATGGACTCTTTTGTTCTTGGAGGACTCCAAGCCCTGTTCTGTCAAGATAACCCCTCAGGTAGGAGGTTCCACTTCTGAGCTCTTTGAGAAAGAGCTGCTCTGTTAACAGGGGATGCCAGTCCTCCAAAAGTACATCTTGTCCCTTTACAGAGACTAGGACCAGGGAATCATGCCCCTTCTACCCATTCTCAGGTGCAAAGGGGTCTGGGACTTGGAGATTCACAGGAAAAGCTGGGCATGGGGCACACGTCCCTGGAGAGGCAGCCTCTTCTCAGAATACCTCAACCACTTATTTCTGTCTTACATATTGAGGAATGTCCCTGCACCACCATAGTGACCCAGTCACTCTTCGCTTAAGCTTCCAGCAGCCCCCGGTTCTCACATCCTTTATGTTCTGCTCCCTACTTGGGTTTCCAGGCTCTACTTTGCCTGCCTGGCTCCAAGAGAGCCAACCCTCTTTCCTGTGTCCTAGCTCACAGATCCAATGCTGAGCCATGCTGTTAATACACCTTCAGGTTTTGTTTTTAGCCCCCAGTATGGCCTTCCGACCTGTTCCAATCCTTCCTTCAATGTCACATCGCCTTTTCCTCCTTAAGCTTCCTAAACTCACTCCATACTCTCCCCTTAGAACAGCACCCATTCATTCATTCATTCATTCATTCATTCATTCATTTTAAAAGATTTTTATTCATGAGAGACACAGAAAGAGGCAGAGACACAGGCAGAGGGAGAAGCAGGCCCTCTGTGGGGAGCCCGATGCAGGATTCGATCCCAGGACCCCAGATTTATGCACTAAGCTGAAGGCAGACGCTCAACTACTGAGCCACCCCGTGTCCCTAGAACAGCATTTTAAACCCAGATTTTGTTGAAACACTGATTGCTGGGCCTCATTCCCATAATTTCTACCTCAGTTGGCCTCGTGTAGGGCCAGGAAATTGGCATTGCTTGCAAGTTGCCACATGATGCTGATGCTCCAGCAATGCTCCGTTGAGTACTGTTGTCTTAGAATACTTCTCACGTACTTTCTCCTGTGGACAGAGATAGTCTTAAAACCTCAGTAACTGGTGATGGCTGGCCTGGGGCTAGATGTCAATATAAATTCCCTGAACATATGGGGTTGGTCACTTTAGCTTTAAACGTGAACTTAATCTGCACTTTACTCTCATGTAATTGGAAAATCACTGCCAAAAATTAAGTGTGACTGTAAAGGTTCTTGGTGTTCCCTGAGTTTTGAGATTTCCATCCCATCTCCCTGATCTTTTTATTTGTTTTATTTTATATATTTTAAAAAGATTTTATTTCTTTATTCATGAGAGACACACAGAGAGAGGCAGAGACATAGGTAGAGGGAGAAGCAGGTTCCCTGCGGGGAGCATGATGCGGGACTCAATCCCAGGACCTCAAGATCATGCCCTGAGCCAAAGCCAGATGCTCAAACACTGAGCCACCCAGGCATTGCCCGTCTCCCTGATCTTGCTGTCTGTTTCAGTCTCTGGGACAGCCAGTGTGCCTGGCCTCCTGGCTGTGGGCCCTGGTGGATCAGTCACCAGGAAGCTGGCTGCATTGCAAGGACCTCTGGGATCTGGTGGTGTCTGGGAGTGGCTCTGACCAAAACACCTTGGGAGCATCCCTGCACACTGGTTTTTCTCCTTCCTGGTGTTACGTCTCCTCCAATGTCCTGCCTGCCTGCCAGCCTTTTGGAGCTCGGTCCACCCAGCATGCTGTCCTCACTGGAAACTGACCTTGGCAGAGGTCATCAAGCAGTCCAAAATTATGCAATAGGGAATACAGGAGACTGGCATTCCCCAGGGAGATTGGCCTTTTTCTGAGTGTTCCTACCTCCTTCCTCATTTTGGAGATAGGTGGGATCAAAAACCATCCAGTGCTCCAGAGGTGAACTTGGCAATTGTTGCAATTGTTGCAATTGTTGCAGGCCTTCGCTGAGGCCTGTAGGCAGCATGGGTGCTCAGGACCCAGAGATCCTTCTTGGAAATGAATCTGAGGAGCCACTTCTGAGGAGTCCATTAGTGATCAAGGTTCACTTGTGCCTGGCAGACATGTGTCAGGACTGTCCAAGGGAGATTGGGCACAGATAGTTTTACAGGAATCTATTTGAATCCTTAGGTTCCATACGTCCTTCTTCCTAAAACTGATATGAAGAAAACCCAAAGGGAGGTTCTCCTTCACCATCCTCCCCTTCCTCACCCCCCTTCCACCACTCTTCCATGCTCTGATCTTCCCGTGGTGCATTGCCCCAGAGTTTAAGATGTCTGAGGAGCCAAAGGGGCATTTAAAATATCCTAGCTGGAAAACTGAGTGACTAATGACTGGTCAGGGAATCTTGCATATCACATAGTTTTCCATGTTTTCATTTAGACAGAAATGAAGTAGGACTTATTAATCAACTGATCAACTGATAGATCATTGGGAAAAATGGTGATCTTTCAGTACTTGATTTATGCCATATACCTCTAAGGGAAATTTATAAAATTTGAGTGACCCTGCTATATAACAAAATTTTGCACATGCTTATTGACATATCATCTCTGAAAATGAGAAATAGGAATATAATTGGTGATGAGCGAGGCTTTATTCTGGAAATAATTAATATTCATGATATGAACTAATTTCAAGGAAGTCATCTATAGCATTGAGTGGGATTTTCAATAAATATTTATTTTTTGTTTATAAATACCCAAATTTATAATACATTTATGTTGTTTAATCAATAGCATTTAATAATTGTAATAATCAAAAGAAAACACATTAACACTTAGAGCCTCATGGTCATAAGACATTTCCCCCCTATTTTTATGTTTTTTTAAAGATTTTATTACTTTGTTTGAGAGAGAGAATGAGCTGGAGGAGCAGTGGGAGAGGGAGAAGCAGACTCCCCGTTGAGTAGGGAGCTCACTGCGATGCTCAATCCCAGGACCCTGAGATCATGACCTGAGCCAAAGACAGATGCTTAACTGGCTGAGCCGCGCAGGTGCCCCTATTTATATGTATTTTAAAGGAAGCTTACTGAAGCATGGCACAAACAAAGAGGCTCAAGTAGTGAGTGTCCAGCTCAGTGATTGCACTAAGTGAACATCCTTGTAACTACCACACAGATCAAGAAAAAGAATATTTCTAGCACTCTAGGTGTGGGATGGTTGGGTCACAGGGTTTATATATGTTCACCTTCTTTAGACACTGCCAAAATGTTTTTCAAAATGTACCAATCTGCATCCCCACTAGCAGTGTGTGAGGGTTTCAGTTGCTCCTTATCCTTGTCAACGTTTGAAGTTGGCTGTCTTTTTCATACCTGCCACCCTGGTGAGTAGTAGGATTATGGCTTTAATCTGCATTTCTTTGGTCAATTAACATGAGCACCTTTTCATGTGTCTAATATGTGATTAGTGAGCATTTGTTTTTTTAAAAAAGATTTTATTTATTTATTCATGAGAGGCAGAGAGAGAGAGAGGCAGAGACACAGGCAGAGGGAGAAGCAGGCTCCATGCAGGGAGCCTGAGGTGGGACTCGATCCCCGGTCTCCAGGATCACACCCCGGGCTGAAGGTGGCGCTAAACCGTTGAGCCACCAGGGCTGCCCATTAGTGAGCATTTGAATATACTTTTTTTCAAAGTGCCTGTTACGTCTCTTGCCCCTATTTATAGTGGGTTCTTTTACTGATATGTTGGATTCTGAATTTGAGTCCTCTGTTGGATACATGTGCCACATGTACCTTCTGCCACCCATGGCTTGCTGTTTCGCTCACTTGATGTCCCCCTAATGAAGAAAACTTCTCAATTGTAATGTCTTCCAATTTATCAGTATTTTCCTTTGTCATTAGTGCTGTTGGAGTCTTGGTGAAGAAATTATTGCCTGTGCCAAGGTCATGAAGATATTTTCCTATGTTGTCATTTACAAGTCATATTATTTTACCTTATACATTCATTACTCAAATTTATCTGAAATTCTCTTCTTAAACAAAATGTGGTGTGGATAATTATATAGCCAAAAAATAATGAAATATTGTCACAGGGATATATGACACGTGGACACATGCTACAACATGGATGAACCTCAAAAAACATATGCTATGTGAAAGAAATCAGGCACCAAAAGTCACATGTTGTATGGTACCATTGATATGAAATATTCAGTAGAGGTAAATCCATAGAGATAGAAAATGATTAGCAGTTGCCGGAGGCTGGGGAGGATGGAGTCTCCTTTGGGGTAATGTTTTCAAAGTAGATGTAATGGATGCACAACATAGTGAAGATACTAAATGCTACTTAATTGTATAGTGTTTTTGAGGTCCATCCACGTTGTAGCATCAGTTCCTCATTCCTTTTTATGACTGAATTATATACCACTGAATAGATATACCATATTTTCTTTATTCATTCTTCCACTGAAGGACGTTTGGGTTATTTTCATCTTTTGACTTTGTGAATAGCTCTGTATGAAAATTCATGTACAAGTATTTGTTTGGATGTCTGTTTTTAAAATAGTTGAAAAGACAAATTCTTTCAGGTCTATACTCAGGAGTTAGAATTCCTTGGTCAGTTGGTAATTGCATGTGTAACTTTTTGAGGAACCTCCAAATGTTTTTCCGCAACAGCTGTACCATTTTACATTCCCACCAGAAAGTACAAGGGTTCCAATTTCTCTGCATCCCAGCCAAGTCTTGTTAATTTCCATTTGTTTTTAAGTATAGCCATACAAGTGGGTATGAGGTTTTGTGGTTTTTACTTGCATTTCTCCAGTGACTGACTACTAATGTTGACTATCTTTTCATGTGCTTATTGGCCATATGTGTATATACCTTGAACAAATGTCTATTTGAGCACTTTGCCCATTTTTTAACTGGCTGGTTTGTCTTTTTGTAGTTGAATAGTAATAGTTCTTTATATATTCTGAATACTTGGCTCTTATACATGATTTGCAAATATTTTCTCCCATTCTGGAGAAATGCATCTCTTTCTTGATGCACAAAAGTTTTTACTTTGACTGAAGTCCAAGTTATTTTTTTTCTATACTTGCTTGTACTTTTGGTGTCATATCTAAAAAAAAGCCACTGCCCAATCCAAAGCCATGAAGATTTGTCCTTTGGTTTCCTCAGAATTTTGAAGTTTTAGCTCTTTGAACATTTAGGTCTTTAATCCATTTTTGAATTAGTTTTTGTATATATTGTAAGGTAGGGGATTCAACTTCATGCTTTTTCATATAGTCACCCAGTTGTCTCAGCATCATTTTTTGAAGAGCCTGTTTGGCCTCATTGAATGATCTTGCATCTTTGTCAAAAATCAGTTGAATGTAGATGTACGGGCTTTTCTCTGGACTTAAAATTCGATTCCATTTTTCTGTATATATCCTTATGTCAGTACCACACTGTTTTGATTATAATAAATTTTGAAATCAGAAAGTAGGAGGCCTCCAACATTGTTCCTTTTTCAAGGTTGTTTTGGCTATTCAGTATGTCTTACAATTTCTTTTTATTTTTTTAAAAGATTTTATTTATTTATTCATGAGAGACACAGAGAGAGAGAGAGAGAGAGAGAGAGAGAGAGAGAGAGAGAGAGAGGCAGAGACACAGGCAGAGGGAGAAGCAGGCTCCATGCAGGGAGTCCGACGCAGGACTCAATCCCGGGTCTCCAGGATCACACCCTGGGCTGAAGACAGCGCTAAACCGTTGAGCCACCCAGGCTGCCCATGTCTTACAATTTCAGATCAATTTTAGGGTTGGCTTTTGTGTTTCTGCATAAAAGGCTATTGGAAGTTTGATAGGAATTGTATTGAATTTTGTAGATTGTTTTGTTTAGTATTGTCATTTTATTTATTTTTAAAGGTTTACTTATTTATTTTAAAGAGAGAGAGAGAGAGAGAGAGAGAGAGAGAGTATGTGAGTGGAGGTAGGGGCAGAGGGAGAGGGAGATAGAGAATCCCCAAGCAGACTTCCTGCTAAGTGCGGTGCCTGATGCAGGGCTCCATCCCAGGACCCCGAGATCATGACCTGGGCTGACACCAAGAGTCAGCTGCTTAACCAACTAGGCCACTCAGGAGCTCCTAGTATTGCCATTTTAGCAATAAGTCTTTCAGTTTTTCTAGGTGTATTAAAATTTCTTTCAGTAATGTTTTGTAGTATTTATGTTCAAACTCTTGAGCCTCCTTGGCTAAATTTATTCCAGAGCATTTCATTCTTTTTGCTATTACTATAAATAGAATTATTTTGTTAATTTCCTTTTCAGATTATTCATTGCTTATATATAAGAATACAACTGATTTGGAGTGCCTGGGTGGCTCAGTCACTTAAGCATCTGACTCTTGGTTTCAGCTCAGGTCATGATCTCACGGTTGTGAGATGGAGCCGTATCTCAGGCTCCAAGCTCTGCAGGGAGTCTGCTTGGGATTCTCTCCCTCTGCCCCTCCTCTCACTTGTGCTCTCTCTCTCTCTCTCTCTCTCTCTCTCATAGGATAAAATAAATAAATCTTAAGAGAAGAATACAATTGATTTTTGCATGTTGCTCTTTTATCCTGCAATTTTGATGAATTTATTAGCTTTAGTGTTTTGTGTGTGAATTCTTTAGGATTTTCTATCTATAAGATCATGAAATCTATTAATATAGTTTTACTTTTTCCATTCCAATTTGAGGCTTTTTGGTTTGTTCATTTGTCTGATTGCTCTGGCTAGAATTTCCAATATAATGTTGTCCATTTCATCTGGGTTACCTAATTTGTTGGTGTTCAGTTACACCACTTCCATTTCTGATTTTAGTGATTTGACTTTCCCCCCTTTTTTCTTAGTTACTCTAGCTACATGTCTGTCAACTTTGTTGGTCTTTTCAAAGAACTACCTTTTTGTTTGGTGATTTGCTGTATTATTTTTCTATTCTCTCTTTTCTTTATCTCCACTCTAATGTTTATTATTTTTTTCATTCTACTAGCTTTATATTTAGTTTTTATTTTTATTGGTTTCTTAAAGTGTAATGTCAGGTTATTGATTTATTTCTTCTTTTTTAAATGTATATATTTACAGCTCTCAGTTTCTTTGAGCACTATCTTTGCTAGATCTCATAAATTTTTTATGTTGAGATTTTTATTTCATATATTTCATTTCCTTTCTGGTTTCTTTTTTGACTCCGTATTTTTAAGAGTGTGGTATTTAATTTCCACATATTTATTTTCCAGTTTTCCTTCTGTTTTTGACTTACAGCTCTATTCTGTTGTGGTCAGAGAAGATATTTTGTGTGATTTCAATCATTTAAAATTTATTGAGACTTTTTGGGAGGACTTGTAAATTAAGTTAAATTTAATTTAATTTTTCTAAAATGATGAATATGAGATTTACCTTCTTAAAAATTGTGAAGTGTACAATACATTATTGTTGAATATATGTACAGTGTTGTACAATGGATCTCTAGAACTTACTCATCTTGCTTAACCGAAACTATGCCCATCAATTAGTAATTACCAATTTCCCCCTGCCCCCCAGCCCTGGCCAACCACCATTCCACTCTGATTCTGTAAATTTGACTATTTTAGATACTTCATATAAATGAAATAACATGGTTGTTTTTTTTCTCTGCCTTATTTCATGTAGCAGAATGTCCTCAAGATTCATCCATATTGTCACATTTTGCAGAATTTCCTTTTTAATGTGGCGTTTCTTTAAAAAATATGGAACAATTCACAAATTTGCATGCTGTCCTTGTGTAGGGGTCATGCTCTTCCCTTCCATAAAGAGCCAGTTTTAGTATATGTACTGTTGAAGTGAGCATCCTTCTTTTTTTTTAATGCTGAATACTCCATTACATGTATATACCACACTTGTTAAATTCATCTGTCAATGCACATTTAGGTTGTTTCCATATCCTGGCTACTGTGAATAGTACTTCTGTGTACATGGGAGTGCTAATACCTCTTTGAGACACTGACTTCAGTTATTGTGGATAAATACTCAGAAATAAGATTACTAGATCATATGGTAGTTTTATTTTTAATTTTTTGAGAAACCTCTATACTGTTTCCCATAATGACTGCACTATTTTTCATTCCCACCAACAGTATACAAGGGTTCCAAATTCTTTACATCTTTGGCAACACTTGTTGTCTTCTTTTTTAAATAGCCTTCCTGACAAGTGTGATATGGTATCTCATTGTGGTTTTTATTTACAATTCTCTGATGATTAGTAATTTAGATCATTTTTTCATATATATGTTGTTGCACTTGTATGTCTTTTTTGGAGAAATATTTGTTCAAGTTCTTAGCTCATTTTCTACAAAACACTGATGAATGAAATTAAAAAACCAAACGCATGGAAAGGTACCCTATGTTCATGGATCAGAAGACTTAATATTGTTCAAATATCTATATTTCCCAAAGCAATCTATAGATTCAGTACAATCCTATCAAAATCCCACTGGCTTTTTAAAAATAGAAATAGAAAAAAACAATTCTGAAATTCATATGGAACCATAAAAGACAATGAATAGCCAAGTCAATCTTGAGGAAAAAAAGTACAAAGCTGGAGGCATAATTTTTTCTTATTTCAAAATGTGTCACACAGCTACAGTAACCAAAACTATATGGTACTGGCATAAAAGTAGATATGTAGACCAGTGGGACAGAATAGAGAGCCTGGAAATAAATCCATGTATATATGGTCAACTGATTTTTGACAAGGGTGCTATGAATTCACTAGGGGTAAGTGATAGTCTCTTCAACAAATGGTATTGGCAAAACTGGATATCCACATGTAAAAGAATTAAATTGGACCCTTATCTTATACCTTACACAATAATCAAGTCAAAATGTACTCAAGACTTAAATATATGGCTTAAGATAAAACTCCTAGAAGAAAACATATTGAGAAAGCTCCATAATATTGGTCTTGGCAATGATTTCATAGATAATACACTAAAAGCACAGGCCACAAAAGCCAAAATAGACAAGTGGGACTATATCAAACTAAAAAGTTTCTGCATAGCAAAGGAAACAACAGAGTTAAAAGGAAACCTATAGAATGAGAGAAAAGTGTTTGTGAACCATAATCTGATGAGGGGTTAACATCCAAAATATATAAGGAACTCTTTACAACTCAACATCAAAAAAACCTAATAACTCAAAAAGTGGGCTATAGACTTGTGGCTTAACATATACTCTATCCTGAGAAGAGTCCATGTGAACATGAAAATGTATGTTCTACATTTTGGGGGTGGAATATACATGTATGTTAGGTCAAGTTGATTTATAGTGTTGTTCAAGTCCTCTATTTCATTATTGATCTGTCTGGGTGTTCTATCCATTACTAAAAGAGAGAAGTGAAATTTTTGACAATTGTAAAACTATTTCTCCCTTTGAATTTGTCAAATACTGTTTCATATATTTGGGGACTCTTGTAAAGTGTGCATATGTCTATAATTGTTATACTAATTCTTGATAAATTGACTCTTTTATCAATATGTAATGCCATTCTTTGCCTCTTATAACATGTTTTGATTAAAGTCTATTTTGCCTAATATTAGCATAAGCACTTCAGGTCTCTTGATTATAGTTCATATGGAGTATCTTTTCCATCTTTTCACTTTAAACCTATTTATGTCTTTGGGTCTAAAATGAGTGCCTTGTTGGGGTACCTGGGTGGCTCAGTCAGTTAAGCATCTGCCTTTGGCTTACGTCATGATCCCAGGGTCCTGGGATTGAGCCCCATGTCAGGCTCCTAGCCTGCCTCTCCCTCTGCCCCTCCTCTCCTGCTTGTTCTCTCTCTCTCTCTCTCTCTCTCAAATAAATAATAAATAAAATCTTAAAAAAATAAATATAAAATAAGTGTCTTGTAGACTATGGAAGGATCATGGTTTGTTTTTTAAGCCCATGCTACTAATGCCTTCTTTTTAGTTGGACAGTTTAATACATTTAAATTTAAAGTCAGTACTGAAAAAAATAAAGTCAGTACTGATAAGGAAGGACTTCTGCCATTTTATCATGGTTCTCTATATATCTTATATCATTTTGTTCCTCAGTTCCTCCAATACTGCGTTCTTTGGTTTACATTTTATTTTTTGCAGGTACCATTTTAATTGCTTTTTTATTTCCTTTTCTGTTTTTTAAAGTTATTTTCTGGGAAGCCTGAGTGGCTCAGCGGTTGAGTGTCTATCTTAGGCTCAGGGCATGATCCCGGAGACCCAGGACTGGGTCCTGCATCGGGCTCCCTGCGTGGAGCCTGCTTCTCCCTCTGCCTGTATCTCTGCCTCTCTCTGTGTGTGTCTCTCTCATGAATAAATAAATTAAATCTTTAAAAAATTAAAATAAAGTTATTTTCTAAGGGTTTACCCTGGGACTACAATTAACATTTTAAACTTGAACAATGTAGTTAGATAATTTTTTAAAAAGATTTTATTTATTTATTCATGAGAAACACACAGAGAGAGGTACAGACATACGCAGGGGGAAGAACAGGCTCCCTCAGGGAGCCCAATGTGGGACTCAGTCCCAGGACCCCGGGATCACAACCTGAGCCAAAGGCAGACACTCAACCACTTAGCTACCCAAGTGCCCCACAAAGCATCTTTCTTGATGGCTTCAGCAAAAGCCATTTTATCATTTGGGTTGGGCTACATGCTGGCTAAAGAGTGAGAAGGGTTTAAGATGATAAAGAGGTATTTTGATTGTTCAGGCCTCTGGTCATTCGTTTACTTTTGAGGTTGGAAGAAAGCATATGAGCCCCACCTGTGTCATGTGGGGGTGATAAGGATATTCGTATGGGAAAGATTTGGGTCACCTGAGTGGCTCAGTGGTTGAACATCTGCCTTTGGCTCGGGTCCTGATCCCAAGGTCCCTAGATCGAGTCCTGCATCAAGCTCCCCTCAGGGAGCCTGCTTCTCCCTCTGCCTGTGTCTGCCTCTCTGTGTGTCTGTCATGAATAAATAAATAAAATCTTTTTTTAAAAAAAGAGTTGACCACGGAAGAATGCTTTTGGAGCACAAAGGACATATTTAAAGCAAACTTGGAAGAAAGAAAGTGTTTATAAGACATGATGATTCTTCAACTGAGTTTCAGAGGGTGGTGAAAAGGAGTTTACTAGGTTTTATAAAAGGGAGACATTTAGAAAAAAAGAATAGTTCTTGGATAAGGCTAGATTTTCAAAATAGTATGTTAAGAAGTTTGATATATCTAGAAGTTAGATGCACCTGTGGCTAAGTGGACAAAGATGAGGCTAGAGAAGTGGGCAGAGGCCAGATCAGGAACTATCTTGTTGTGTCCTAAACTAAGTCATTGGAACTTCATACTGAAAGCATTGGAGCTCCTGAAGAATTTTCAAAAAAGAATGTTTTCATAACTTCACCCTGTTCTACTCTGAAAAGCAGTGTACAGAATGGGTTAGAAGGGGCCAGACAGAGGTAAGCAAGTTAAGAGACTCGAGTAGAGACATGCTCTTTGTCCAACATCATGGTCATCAAAATACCAACTCTCTTCCATCCTTTTTTAAAATTATTTTATTTATTTATTCATGAGAGACACACAGAGAGAGAGAGAGAGTCAGAGACATGGGCAGAGGGAGAATCAGGCTCCCTGTGGGAAGCTGGATGCGGGACTCAATCTCAGGGCCCCGGGATCACGTCCTGAGCCAAAGGCGATGCTCAACCACCGAGCCACCCAGGCATCCCTGTGGTCAACTCTTGAACAACACGTTTTATAAGATGTTTGATAGTTTAATGTCTGCCTCCATTTTATTGTGTGTTCTCTCTCTCTGTTTTGTTTTTGTTGTTGTTGTTTGTTTTTTCTTTGTTTTTTGAGAGAGAGAGAGAGCAGGGTAGGGAAAGAGGAGGAGGGAGAAGGAGACTTTATAATTTTTTTCATCTTTTTAAAATAAATTTATTTTTTTATTGGTGTTCAATTTGCCAACATATAGAATAACACCCAGTGCTCATCCCATCAAGTGCCCCCCTCAATGCCCGTCACCCAGTCACCCCCACCCCCGCCCACCTCCCTTTCTACCACCCCTAGTTCGTTTCCCAGAGTTAGGAGAGGAGACTTTTTTTAAAAGCATTTATTTATTTTAGAGAGAGAGTGAGCAAACAGGGGAGGGGAAGAGGGCGAGGGGAAACAGATTTTCTGCTGAGCATGGAGCCTGAGGTGGGGCTCAGATCCCATGACCCTGAGTCATGACCTGACCCCAAACCAAGAGGCTCAACTGACTGAGCCACCCAGTCGCCCTGGAGAGAGAAAATATTTTTTAAAAGATTTAATTTATTTATTCATGAGAGATACAGAGAGAGAGGCAGAGAAACAGGCAGAGAAAAAAGCAGGCCCCATACTGGAAACCCGATGTGGAACTCAATCCCGGGATTCCAGGATCATGCCCTCAGTCAAAGACAGACGCTCACCCACTGAGCTACCCAGGCGTCCCTGGAGAGAGAAAATCTTAAGGAGGTTCTACATGCAGTGTGGAGGCCTGATCTCATGATCCTGAGATTATGACTTGAGCCAAAATTAAAAGTTGGTCACTTAACTGACTGAGACACTCAGGCGTCCCTGTGTGCTCTTTTATAATGAGCAAAGGTGTTCTATTCAGTGTTTTCATCTTCAATAGTTAGCCCAGGACCTGGTACATAGTAGAAAGCCAGAAAATGCTTTAAAGAGCTAAAACGCCCAGCACTTGCCAGGCCCCCCACCATTAAACCCAAAAAAACAAATTGTACCTTCTTTGCTTTCAAAATTCTTTGTGGAGACCAGCACTATTTTAGTTTTATGAAACTTTCTGTTTGTTTCTACCTAATTCAAGGTTGATGATTCATACGTGGCTGTACTACTGATGTACTTAAGAAGCTGAATTCCACTGATTATTCGTTTGGTGGCTCCCTTCAGTCTGTTCTGAGGCCCCAAGATGGCAAGGATCACATTTGATACATTGGTCCACAGCCAAGCCTGACTTACAAAAGGTGCTCATTGAATGTTTGCCAGGTAAACACACACCTCCATGTTTTCCCAAGTAAGCTCTCAATGATTTATAATTAGGCTGTGAATGTTTTCTTTTCTGTCATATACCATGTCTCCTTTTAGTCTCCTTAAAGCCCTAATTTCACATTTTTCCTCTTACTCTGCAACTATTTTTGTGTTCTCCATGTAGCCAATAGGAGGTGAGTCGTATTCTTGCCCCTACTTCCTCTGAATCTAAATGAGAGGCAGAGACAGCTAAATGGGAGTCGGACACCAAGAGTCCTGATGCAAGAAAGTCATGGCCTCTCCATGTCTATCCAATGCAAGTAAGGACAACACAGACCTGCAGGCCTAGTGTAGGAGCTCTGGGAAGCCAGACCAGTATCAATTCGGTATGTAGCTATGACGTCATGAATCTCATGGAAACTTTCTGTTGTTGAAGTCCCCTGGTCTGGGACTGTTATGGCAGTCCTCACAAATCAATACACATGAGTATGTTAGGAAGCATTTGTGTTCACTTCTTCCACTGAAGTGCTAAGGTGTGGTGTGACCAGTTGGAAAGGATGCTAGAATAAGAGTCTGAGGTCAGACGATTGGGTGTCCATGCTTTCTGTTGACCTGCAAGTCCTGGAGCAAGTCACATTTCTCTCATGAGCCTTGGTTTCTGCCTCTCTGAGGTAATTTTACTTGCTTCATTTACTTTACTGACTGGCTTCTAGGATCACATTTATAGCTATGAAATCACACTATAATTACGAATCAGCTTACTCATATCTAAGGCTATTATTCCCACCATTCTCATTATGGGGTTGAGGAATTTGCCTTCTCACCTACTTTCCAATTGTGCCAAGTGTAAGAAGGGAGCACAGGCTCTGTGATTTTCCTTCTTACTAAGAAGCAGAGGGCAACGAGAAAGAGGGGAGAGGAAGGTGCAAACTGGAACCAGTGATGTTCAGTTTGCTTTTCTCATAATTTGACCTCATTTGGATTAATTTTTCAGAGAAAACTCTCCCCACAGAAACCAACAATCTGGGACATCCATCTGTGTAAGGAAAGGATCAGTCTGTGAAGAGTATCTATTGAGTACCTACTGTGTGTACCAGGCACTACATTACAGGGCAAGCAAAGCACACAGGCCTTTGACTTTACAAAGTGTACTGTGCAATGGAGAAGAAAGAACTACTGAATAATTACAGACATATAATTTAACTAATTGTGAATTTCCAAGTGCACAAACATTTCTGGAGGATTACAGTGTATCTCCTTGGGACTCATCTGGGTTCTGTTACAGTGCTGGCTAGGGAGGGACAGAGACGCCCATCATCCAGTCATGGCTACAGATGGACTTGGGAGAAGCAAAACGGAGGTGAGTTAGTTCCTTCTCTAAATGGGCAATGATTCAGAAGGGCTGGCTAGCATTTTATTTTCCTGGTATGATTTTTCAGGTTGCAGCAACGTTTACATATTAAAGGTCCTGAAAGAAAAGATGAGGCCAGAATTGCTGAGCCTTGCCTGATGAAGCCTAGGACACAGGAAGTGCTAAGTAGCCAAGAGCAGGATTGGTGACCCTGGAAGTGCAACATGGTTCAGGTGCCGAAGGATGGCCCTGCCTCTCAGGAGGAGGTGGAGAGTGCTCTGCAGGCAGTTGGGAAGGCAACACCAAAGGATGTGGGCTGCATGTGTGCACATGCACACACACATATGCACACACATGCATGCACGTGCAGTTATCCTTCTCTTTTTTGCACATCTTATTAGGAGGATCAAGGCTGTGAAACTTTGTTTGCTGCCTGTTTCTTCGCAGTTCCTAAAACCAGCCCATCCTTTAGGAAGACAGAAAAGAAAACCATTCTGCTAGGACTGCACAGTTCAGGAAGGTATGATGGTGAATTTTAGGTTGCAGCATGCCTGGGCAATGGGGTGAACAGGCATTTAGCCAAACATTCCTTTGGATGTGTCTGAGGGCAGTTTTGGTTGAGATTAACATTTGAATCCATAGAGGGAGTAAAGCATCTGGCCTTCCCCCAACATGAGTGGGCCTGGCCCAAGCAGTTGAAGCCAACATAGACCAAAAGGCCATGTAAGAGGGAATTTCTGTCCTAAGCTTGGACAATTGGTCTGCTCTTTCCTGTGGACTGGAACTTAATCTTTGGTTCTCTTGGGTCTCCAGCTTGCTGACTGCAGATTTTGGGATTTCTCAGCCTCCATCATCTTGTTAGATGATTTCTATAATACATACATATGTATATACATACAAACATACATATCAATTCAACCTTTATATCATCAGATCAATCCTTTGCAAAATAATTATGCTTTTCCCCACCTTTGAAACAGATAAAAACAAAAGAGTTTATAGAGAGAATGTTAACAACTCTGGCCAATTATTTATACATATAATATCATAAACCAAATATTAACAAACTGTGCAATTCTATCACATTTTCTCTGAAATGTCATCCATCATAATAAAAATCCTGATTTTAGGTATGTTTCGTGAGGGGGAGAAAAGGTCAATTCATATCAGGATGAATCTTTCATCTTTCAATGGGAAAAAGCCCTCCCCTCTCCCCCAAAGTCCAGGGCAATGATACAGGAGTTTTATTTTATAAAGAAGTAAAAAAAAAAAAGATATATTCCCAGCTAAAAGTGAGATAACTCTCTCCATGAACCGATAGAGGATCCCAGACAGAAGAAAAAGGGAAAAATTAAAATTAAAAAAATAAGAAGAAAAAGAAGGGAGTAGAAACCATACACAACCTGTTAGGCTTCATGGCCAAAAGTAAATTGAATGACCAGAAATGCACATCCAGAGCTAGGGGTGGACACCCACAGGAGGGGGAGGAGGGAGGAAAGGCAGAAGCTGTAACAAGTTTTCTGTTGTTTCCCCTGCTGAAGACAAACAGTTCTTTTCCAGGGGTATGCACGCTTGCCCCAGATTCAATCCTTAACATAAGCCTCTCACTTAGGGCTAAGTTTTTGTGATTCAGAAATGGAAGACTTTGACCTCCTCCAGAAGACTCACTGTTTCTTTCCCTCTCTCTCTCTCTCCCTTTCTCTCCCCTTCCTTCCCTCTTTCTTTTCTCCAGCTTTATTGAGAGCTAATGGACATATAACACTGTATACATTTAAGGTGTACAAAGGTGATTTGCTATGAGTACATATTTTGACATGATTATCACAATATTGTTAGCACCTCCATTACCTCACATAGTTACCTTATTCTTTGTGGTGAGAATATTTAAAATTTACTCTCTCAACAGTTTTCAAGTATGCATAAAATGGTATTATTAACTAGAGACATCCTGCTGTATATGATCCTTAACTAATTATATAACTGGAATGTTGTACTTGTTGACCAGTATCCCCCCCCCCACTTCCTGAAACCCCAGCCCCCAGGAAACACGATTGTTTGTATGAGTTTGGCTTTTTAGATTCCAAATATAAGAGATCATACAGTATTCTGAGCAGTCCATTATTTCTCATATTTTCAGGTCTCTCCTATCTTACAAAACAAAAAAGCTCAAAATCACAAATTTGAGCGCAACAATGGACCAACTCCCCAGGAGCACTTATTAGAACTCCCATATTAGGGGCACCTGTGGGTTGAGGTCTGCCTTTGTCTCAGGTCTTGATCCCAGGGTCCTGGGATATAGTTCTGCATCAGGCTCCCTGCAGGGAGACTGCCTCTCCCTCTGCCTATGTCTCTGCCTCTCTCTCTCTGTCTTCCATGAATAAATAAATAAAATCTTTAAAAATAAAAATAAAATGCACTTATTGGAGCCCAAGCTAGAGCCAATGCCTGAGGGCGTCTGGGTGTGGTGAAGAAATCTAAATTTAAGAAGTCCTAAGTTTAAAAAGCTCTTGCAAGAACTTCCTCCTCCCCTCCTGTTGGCACAGGGGAAGGTAGAGAGTGCTGGGCCTCGGTTAAGGAGACAGTGGGGCCTTTACCCTGGCCTGTGCCTCTCTGCTTCCAGGCCACCAGATGAGCTGGCACATGGGGGAGAACCCCGCTGGTCCCGCCCTGGTGCCATGAGGAGGACTCCCCCACTCAGCCTTAGTGGCTTCCATCAGGAGGCCGCCTGGCTACTACCCCCCTACCCCCCCCTGCAGCACCACCGTACTCAGTGCCAGAGAACCTGGAGGCCCTAAGTCCTGGAGCCAGAGGCACGGACTCCCTGATGGGAATGGCAGGGTTCCCTTGGGTGGCTCAGATCACACAGCAACTGCCCGGGGTGGACACAGGTAGAAGAGACAGCACAGGGCCACTGTGCATCCCCGGGCCTGGGAAAGGAACCAGAGGTGGGTCCCTCTGTGTCCCTAGGAGCAGGAATGCAAGGGGCAGTGCAAAGAAGGTCCCTGTGCCTCACTAGACACAGGAAAGGAATGAAATGCAGGTCCTTGTGTGTCACCGGGCACGGAAAGGAAAAGGGTGGCTCATGGTGGGCCCTGTGTGTCCTAGAGATGCTAGCCTAGGGGAATGGGCCCCTTTTATCCCCCAAGGCCACGGGACCTGGTAACCTCCAGCCCTGGCCTGGGCTTTAGCGCGAGTTGCAGGGACCCCTGAGGTGCCTTTGTCCTTCCAAGGACCTCAGGGAAAAGTGATTGGCGGCATGCCACAGTCAGGCCTCTGGGGCGCCAGGGAAAGTTGTTCGCCTCGACGCAGTACCTACCTGAGCCACCAGAGGGCATGGACGCGAGCGACCCAGCTCTAGTCCTGCTAGGCTATTTCAAAAGGTCACCTCCAGACAACCCTGCGGTGGCCTGTGGACAGAAAAAAGGCACGGGGATGAAGGAGGGGCCGCAGGCGCGTGGAAAGAGGACACGTGGCCTGCCTCTGTCCCGCCGGACTCCCTGCCGCTGCTCCCCGCGACCCGGGCCAGGCCTTTCCGAGGTTGTCTGGGGCGAGTAGTGCCCTTCATCAGGGCGCTGGGACATGCTGCTGGGGCCCTTCCCGCACCCGCTCTGGCACCCTCGCCAGCACCCTCGCTCCGCCCTGGGCAGCGGACTTGTCACTGGCTTTTGGACGCGTCCCCCTAGCCTTTTCGCCTTTCCCCGAGTGCCTGCTTTGTACAGAGCCTTGTTATCCTAGGGCTAAGTGAGTGCGGGCTGTCTCAGGCGGCTGTGGGGAGAAACAGTGGGGTGCAGTGGGGTTGCCCTGAGGGAGAGCAGATGGAGGGACAGCTGGAAGATCAGGGCCCTGGTGAATGTGCTGGAGGGTTGGGGCCCCTGTGGGGAGGGCTGCCAGCTTTGAGGCCCAGCAGTCAGGGAGGGTCCACAGCCCAAGGCAGCCACTTCCTGGATGCTTTGCAAGCACGAGGAGCAATCACCTTGCAGGAGCAATTCCTCTAGGCCAGGGCAGGCAACTGGTTCCATGCACTTTCCATCGCAGCAGGAAAATTGAGGCAGCTGATGAATGGTACAAGGAGAGACACCAGCTGTCCTTTCAGAAACATTCCTGGAGACGGGGACGTGGCGCGTGGGGGCGGGGTGCCTGGGTGGCCAGTTGGTTGAGCTTGGGATTCTTGGTTTCAGCTCAGGACCTAAACTCAGGGTCCTGAGGTCAGGCTCCCACTCAGCCGGGAGTGCGCGCTTGACAGTCTCTCCCTCCCTCTCCCTCTGCCACTCTGCCCTCCCTCAAGGACAGAAATCATTCTTTGTAAAAAGAAACTTGCCCAGGTATGGGATGGGAACAGTGTCACTTTCCATGATTGGCCAGGAAGAGCCATGAGTCGTTTTCTGCTTCACCCGGTCCATGGAAGAGGCCGGGTACCTCAGGGGTGTGAGCAAAGAGAGGGAGACCATGTGGAGGACGGGTGGCTGGGATACAGGTCTTGACCCCTGTGCAGACATGCACGTGACCACCCCTGTGTCCACCAGCGTCGCCATAGATGTTGCACTAAGAACCTTTGGATGTTGGTACACATGAGCATTGAAAGGGCTATGCATTCTAGCCCCGTCACCATAACCCTCTGGCATATTCTGTGTGACCTGGGACAAGTTATTCAGTGCTCCTGAGCCACAAAACTCAGGCCCCTCCTCTGTACCCAGGGCATGATCCTAGCCCCCACCTCTGAGCTTTGGGTGAGGCCTGGGGCACCTGACCTATGCATAGGAGGCTCAGAGCAGCACCTGGACACAGCAGGAGGAGCGTGATCTGATCGGTGTCCTTCGTCCTTCACGCAGCCCAGGTGGCCGGTGGCCCACCCTGTTGCGGTCTGTTTTTCTCTCCCCCGAGGAAGCCCCGCATGCCCTAGCAGGAGGCGGGTCACGCTGATGCTGGCTGAAGGACGAAGGACGCACCCCTTGAGCGGAGAGGCACGAAGGCTTGTGGATTTGCAGCCTTTGGAGGCATGGCTGCAGCTATGATGCCCGTGGCGGAAGGTGACCGAGGGTCACTCAGGGCCACCTGGACCTTCAGGGTTGCTCAGCAGAGCTGTGAGCGCTGCCCCCCACTTCTTCGGTGGCCCATATATGTATATGGAAACAGAAGACAGCCCACGGTAGGCTGGCAGTGGGGTCTCACACTGGTACTTGTGTGGTGGGTTCTCCTTAAGGCAAGTATCCTTAGCATGCTGAAATTCTAGAGCCCAGCTGCTGGGAAGAACATTTTACACTGATGGCCAGGGAGCACTGGAAATGTAGCTAGCACCAGAATTGGTATTTTCATCACTTGGGACTTAAATGTCTGTGTGTCTCTAGTGGCTCCCCATAGGACGACAGCACAGTTCTCGAGGGTCTGTGGATGGGCTGGGACATTTTATGTATCTTTTGGAACTTAGATGCAGAATGGGACTTGTATGTGTATTTTTCTAAGAAGTGAATCCATGGCCTTGCCATCAGCTTCTTAAAACCATAGAAAGGCCAGAGGCTGCTGCACCAGGGCTGTAGTGGAAAGTCAGTAAGGTAGGGAAGGTGAGAATGGTCTCTGGTAACCACTGGTGTTCCTCCTTTCTGATTTTGGCTTCTCCTCAGCTGTGGGTGCCTCCACCCCATGCCTATAAAAAGAAACAGATCAGAATCTGAGACTGGAGGCCCCAGAGCCACTGTATCCCACCAGAAGGGGGATGGCCATGGCCCTGGGTTGTGCGATCCAGGCCTCCCTGAAAATGGGCTTTGTGTTTCAGTACTATGATGCCCACTGTGAAGCCTTCTGCCAGCGCTTCAGGCAGTGAAGTGCCCCAGCCGCCCCTCCCCCCCAGGCTTTCAAGGGACTCTGGAAGCTTTGCTGCCAATGGTGAGGCCCAGCACGCACTCCAAGGACCAGCTCCTGGAGCTGCTAGTGTTGTTGCAGTTCGTAACCATCCTTCCCACGGAGACAGGGACCCTGCAGAACACAGGAAGAGTTGTAGTGGTGAGAGACGACTTCTGCACTGAAGCTGAGCCAGCGGAGCAGCGGGTGAGCATTGGCTTTGGTGTCTTGGTGACGAGACCCCGCTAAGGAGTAGAGGCAGCCGGCTGTGGGTCAGACGTTTGTCTCCATGTCCTCTTGGACCCCAGGATCCCGGGGAGGTCCTTTCTATCTCTGGATCAGTATATGGCTCACTTCTCTGGGTATCAGGCCCAGTCCCTTCCTACAACAAAGACTCTGTAGTGTCCCCTTAAATACATGGAAATGAAATCATAGGTTGGGGACATACCCACATTCATCCTCCAGTAACATCAATATTGTGTGGTAAGCTGTGCCGGCCAGATCTGGCCACAGTTTGTGTTTGTATACCTGGGAGCTGTAGCAGTTTTAACCTGTTAAAGGGTTGCTTTTTAATTTTTAAGGTTTATTTATTTATTTGGGAGAGAGAATGAGCACTAGGGGGAGGAGCTGAGGGAGAGGGTATCTCAGGCAGACTCCTGGCTGAGCGTAGAGCCTGATGGGGGACTCTAACTCACCACCCTGAGATCAGAACCTGAACCAAAACCAAGAGTCAGATGCTTAACTGACTGCAACGCAACAGCCATGTGACCAAAGGGTTGCTTTATTTTATTATTTTTTGGGGGGTTGCTTTATAGAACAAGTTAGGAGGATAGTAGGGGACAGACTGATGTGACCCACGAAGCCTAAAATGTTTCCTATCTGGCTCCTTATAGGAAGATGTTGCCAACATGAGTCAAGTGGAGCCCAGAAAGGATATAAAGGAAAGCGAACATAGTTTGTCATAATCGAATAAGCATATGAACACACACGCTGGGGCTTGACTGCACCGGAAAATCTCATGAGGTTGTCATGTGCCCCCATCCCATCTATGTACAATCTCACTATGAAGGCAACAGTCACCAACACTGCTGATGGTGTAATTTTCCGAAGGGGCATCCCATGTTAGCAAATCTAAACAACAAGTGAGAGTAGTTGTTTAGTTTCCAAAGTAGGGCTTTCCTAGAAGATTCAAGTCATGCCACAATATGCAAAAAATGTTTTGTGCTTATATGAGCAGCACGATAAGGTCTTGACAGGATCTTTTACATTTAGCGACAATTCTGTTTACTGAGACCCCACGTTTCTGGTGGTACCAGCTGGGATGAGGTGGTGGATTCCTCTCCTCCATATAGTCTGTTCCAGTTGTGATTGTCTGACAAGGCTTCTCACATTTCTAGTGCAGGCTAGGTCCACATGGTTAAGGTGCTAAGGTTCTTGAATAAAAAGTGTTACAAACATATAATTTTTAAAAATATTTTAGTTTTTTAAATTTTAGGGTGATAGAGCATGAGCAGGGCTAAGGGCAGAGGGAGAGAAAGAATCTCAAGCTAACTCAGAGCTGAGTGCAGAGTCCTATGTGGGGCTCAATATCACGACTCTGATATCACAAACTGAGCATAATCAAAGTCAGATGTTCCACTGACTGAGCCACCCAGACATCCTAAATATATTGATAATTTTAAAGATTTACCTCCATCTGTGTCTTTAATACCCAAGACAAGAATAGATGCTGACAGAGGAAGCTGGGGGGGGGGCGGTTCTTTCCCTCCCCTGCATGTCCCCAAAAGCTCTGTTGCATTCCTTCCTGAGTTCCTGTATGCTGAATCTCCCTGATCTGAAGGTGCATCTGATCTCATTTCCCACACATGCGTGTATTTGAAGCCAAGTGGACAAGTCCTGTGGCTGTAGCTGGTAGTAGGATGTCAGGCCACAAAGGGCTGGCAGGATATATTCAGGGTCCTAAATGAGAAAAATATGCAACCAAGAATACTTTATCCAGCAAGGCTCTCATTCAGAATAGAAAGAGAGATAAAGAGCTTCCAGGACAGGCAGGAACTGAAAGAATATGTGACCTCCAAATCAGCTCTGCAAGAAATTTTAAGGGGGACTCTTAAAATTCCCCTTTAAGACAAAGTCCAGTGGAACAATGCATGAAAACAAGGACTGAATAGATATCATGATGACAATAACTCATATCTTTCAATAGTAACTCTGAACGTGAACAGGCTTAATGACCCCATCAAAGGCGCAGGATGTCAGACTGGATAAAAAAGCAGGAGCCATCTATTTGCTGTCTATAAAAAACTCATTTTAGACAGAAGGATACCTACAGCCTGAAAATAAAAGGTTGGAGAACCATTTACCATTCAAATGGTCCTCAAAAGAAAGCAGGGGTAGCCATCCTTATGTCAGATAAACTAAAATTTACCCCGAAGACTGTAGTGAGAGATGAAGAGGGACACTATATCATATTTAAAGATCTATCCAACAAGAGGACTTAACAATCCTCAATATATATGCCCCGAAAGAGGGAGCTGCCAAATATATCAATCAATTAATAACCAAAGTTAAGGCATACTTCAATAATAATACACTTATACTTGGTGACTTCAATCTACCCTCGATAGGTCTTCTAAACACAACATCTCCAAAGAAACGAGAGCTTTAAATGATACACTGGCCCAGATGGATTTCACAGATATCTACAGAACTTTACATCCAAACTCAACTGAATACACATTCTTCTCAAGTGCACATGGAACTTTCTCCAGAATAGACCACATATTGGGTCACAAATCGGGTCTGAACCGATACCAAAAGACTGGGATCGTCCCCTGCATATTCTCAGACCATAATGCCTTGAAATTAGAACTAAATCACAACAAGAAGTTTGGAAGGACTTCAAACACGTGGAGGTTAAGGACCATCTTGCTAAAAGATGAAAGGGTCAACCAGGACGTGACGGAAGAATTAAAAAGACTCATGGAAACTAATGAGAATGAAGATACAACCGTTCAAAATCTTTGGGATACAGCAAAAGCAGTCCTGAGGGGGAAATACATTGCAATACAAGCATCCATCCAAAAATTGAAAAGAACTCAAATACAAAAGCTAACCTTACACCTAAAGGAGCTAGAGAAAAAACAGCAAATAGATCCTACACCCAGCAAAAGAAGAGAGTTAATAAATATTCGAGCAGAACTCAACGAAATCGAGACCAGAAGAACTGTGGAACAGATCAACAAAACCAGGAGCTGGTTCCTTGAAAGAATTAATAAGATAGATAAACCATTAGCCAGCCTTATTAAAAAGAAGAGAGAGAAGACTCAAATTAATAAAATCATAAATGAGAAAGGAGAGATCACTACCAACACCAAGGAAATACAAACAATTTAAAAACATATTATGAACAGCTATACACCAATAAATTAGGTAATTTAGAAGAAATGGACGCATTTCTGGAAAGCCATAAGCTACCAAAACTGGAACACGAAGAAATAGAAAACCTGAACAGGCCGATAACCAGGGAGGAAATTGAAGCAGTCATCAAAAACCTCCCAAGACACAAAAGTCCAGGGCCAGATGGCTTCCCAGGGGAATTTTAAAAAAGAAAACCATAGGCGGGGGCACCACAATGCCAGATTTCAGGTGGTACTACAAAGCTGTGGTCATCAAGACACTGTGGTACTGGCACAAAAACAGACACATAGATCAATGGAACAGAATAGAGAACCCAGAAGTGGACACTCAACTTTATGGTCAACTAATATTCGATAAAGGATGAAAGACTATCCACTGGAAGAAAGACAGTCTCTTCAATGAATGGTGCTGAGAAAATTGGACATCCACATGCAGAAGAATGAAACCAGACCACTCGCTTTCACCATACACAAAGATAAACTCAAAATGGATGAAAGATCTTAATGTGAGACAAGATTCCATAAAAATCCTAGAGGAGAACACAGGCAACACCCTTTTTGAACTCAGCCACAGTAACTTCGTGCAAGATACATCCACGAAGGCGAAAGAAACAAAAGCAAAAATGAACTATTGGCAGTTCATCAAGATAAGAAGCTTTTGCACAGCAAAGGTTACAGTCAACAAAACTAAAAGACAACCTACAGAATGGGAGAAGATATTTGCAAGTGACATATCAGATAAAGGGCTAGTTTCGAAGATCTATAAAGAACTTATTAAACTCAACAGCAAAGAAACAAACAATCCAATCATGAAATGGGCAAAAGACATGAACAGAAATCTCACAGAGGGAGACATAGACATGGCCAACACGCACATGAGAAAATGTTCTGCATCAATTGCCATCAGGGAAATACAAATCAAAACCACAATGAGATACCACCTCACACCAGTGAGAATGGGGAAATTTACCAAGGCAGGAAACCACAAGTGTTGGAGAGGATGCGGAGAAAAGGGAACCCTCTTACACTGTTGGTGGGAATGTGAACTGGTGCAGCCACTCTGGAAAACTGTGTGGAGGTTCCTCAAAGAGTTAAAAATAGACCTGCCCTACGACCCAGAAATTGCACTGTTGGGGATTTACCCCAAAGATACAGATGCAATGAAATGCCAGGACACCTGCACCCCAATGTTTCTAGCAGCAATTTCCACAATAGCCAAACTGTGGAAGGAGCCTCGGTATCCATCAAAAGATGAATGGATAAAGAAGATGTGGTTTATGTATACAGTGGAATATTACTCAGCCATTAGACATGACAAATACCCACCATTTGCTTCAACATGGATGGAACTGGAGGGTATTATGCTGAGTGAAATAAGTCAATCGGAGAAGGACAAACATATGGTCTCATTCATTTGGGGAATATTAATAATAGTGAACGGGAATAGAAGGGAAGGGAGAAGAAATGGGTAGGAAATATCAGAAAGGGAGACAGAACATAAAGACTTTTAACTCTGGGAAATGAACTAGGGGTGGTGGAAGGGGAGGAGGGCGGGGGTGGGGGCGAATGAATGACGGGCACTGAGGAGGGCACTTGATGGGATGAGCACTGGGTGTTATTCTGTATGTTGGCAAATTGAACACCAATAAAAAATAAATTTATTATTATAAAAAGTAAAAGAACTAAAATCCTTTAAAAAAGAATAGTTTTAGGGCAACTGGATGGCCCAGTTGGTTAAGCTTCTGCCTTCGGCTCACATCATGATCTGGGGGTCCTGCGATTTTTTCCTTGTTTTTTTGTATATATGTCTTTTTTAAAAAAGATTTATTGGGCAGCCCGCATGGCTAAGTGGTTTAGCGCTGCCTTCAGCCCAGGGCGTGATCCTGGAGACCTAGATCAAGTCCCGCATCAGGCTCCCTGTATGGAGCCTGCTTCTACCTCTGCCTGTGTCTCTGCCTCTCTATCTGTGTCTCTCATGAATAAATAAATAAAATATTTCTTTAAAAAATCTTTAAAAAAGATAGAGTTCCCCAACATCTCTTCTTGCTCACCAGAGTGAGCTATTACCATTTCTTAAAATTTTTCTGTGTCTGTCTGAACATATATAAAGTACAGGAGAGTTGTGCATATGCAGACCCATTTTTACCCCAAATAGAATCACACTGTACGTTTTTAAGCACTGCTTGTATCTGGAACTGTGTATCTTGGATTTGGCTTCATGTCAATGCATATAGATTGACTTCGTCCTTTTCATGTCTGCATAATATTCCATTTAGCACTCATGGCTTTTAGGGTCCCATTCTGTATTCTGTCTGGCTAAGGAGAACAGAGTAGAGAGGTGGGAAACAGAAAAGATCAGGGGCATGGGGAAGGTATTGAGACACCTAAAGGGAGAGTACAAGATTTATTTATTTATTCATGAGATTGTGTACAGAGAGAGAGAGAGAGAGAGAGAGAGAGAGAGACAGGCAGAGAGAGAAGCAGGCTGCATGCAGGAATCCCCACATGGGACTCGATCCTGGGACTCCAGGACAATGCCCTGGGCAAAAGGAAAGCGCCAAACTACTGAGCCACCCAGGGATCCCTGTATATATTTCTTTCTTGAAGTACAATTTGCCAACATATAGCATAACACCCAGTGCTCATCCCGTCAAGTGCCCCCCCATCAGTTCCCATCACCCAGTCACTCCAGCAGCCCCCACCTTCCTTTCCACCAGCCCTTGTTCGTTTCCCAGAGTTAGGGGTCTCTCATGTTATGTAACCCTCACTGATAGTTCCCACTCATTTTCTCTCCTTTCCCCTTTATTCCCTTTCACTATTTTTTATATTCCCCAAATGAATGAGACCATATAATGTTTGTCCTTCTCTGATTGACTTACTTCACTCAGCATAATACCCTCCAGTTCCATCCATGTTGAAGCAAATGGTGGGTATTTGTCATGTCTAATGCCTGATTAATATTCCATTGTATATATAGACCACATCTTCTTTATCCATTCATCTTTTGATGGACATTGACACTCCTTCCACAGTTTGACTATTGTGGACATTGCTGCTATAAACATCGGGGTCCAGGTGTCCTGTCGTTTCACTGTATCTGTATCTTTGGGGTAAATTCCCAGGAGTGCAATTGCTGGGTCATAGGGAAGTTCTATTCTTAACTTTTTGAGAAACCTCCACACAGTTTTCCAGAGTGGCTGTACCAGTTCACATTCCCACCAACAGTGCCAGAGGGTTCCCCTTTCTCCACATCCTCTCCAACATTTATTGTTTCCTGTCTTCTTCATTTTCCCCATTCTCACTGGTGTGAGGTGGTATCTCATTGTGGTTTTGATTTGTATTTCCCTGATAGCCAGTGATGCAGAGCATTTTCTCATGTGCTTGTTGGCCATGTCTATATCTTCCTCTGTGAGATTTCTGTTAATGTCTTTTGCCCATTTCATGATTGGATTGTTTGTTTCTTTGCTGTTGAGTTTATTTTTTTTTTAATTTTTATTTATTTATGATAGTCACACACACACACACACACACACACACAGAGAGAGAGAGAGAGAAAGAGAGAGAGGCAGAGACACAGGCAGAGGGAGAAGCAGGCTCCATGCACTGGGAGCCCGATGTGGGATTCCATCCCGGGTCTCCAGGATCACGCCCTGGGCCAAAGGCAGGCGCCAAACCGCTGCGCCACCCAGGGATCCCCTGCTGTTGAGTTTAATAAGTTCTTTATAGGTCTTGGAAACTAGCCCTTTATCTGATATGTCATTTGCAAATATCTTCTCCCATTCTGTAGGTTGTCTTTTAGTTTTGTTGACTGTTTCTTTTGCTGTGCAGAAGCTTTTATCTTGATGAAGTCCCAATAGTTCATTTTTGCTTTTGTTTCTTTTGCCTTCATAGATGTATCTTGTAAGAAGTTGCTGTGGCCAAGTTTAAAAAGGGTGTTGCCTCTGTTCTCCTCTAGGAGTTTGATGGATTCTTGTCTCACATTTAGATCTTTCATCCATTTTGAGTTTATCTTTGGGTATGGTGTAAGAGAATGGTCTAGTTTCATTCTTCTACACGTGGCTGTCCAATTTTCCCAGCACCATTTATTGAAGAGATTGTCCTTTTTCCAGTGGATAGTCTTTCCTTCTCTGTCGAATATTAGTTGACCAAAGAGTTGAGGGCCCATTTCTGGATTCTCTATTCTGTTCCATTGATCTAGGTGTCTGTTTTTGTGCCAGTAACACACTGTCTTGATGACCACAGCTTTGTAGTACAACCTGAAATTCGGCATTGTGATGCCCCCGCTCTGATTTCCTTTTTCAATCTTCCCCTGGCTATTTGGGGTCTTCTCTGATTCCACACAAATCTTAAGGTGATTTGTTGCAACTCTCTGAAGAAAGTCCATGGTATTTTGATAGGGATTCCATGAAATGTGTACGTTGCCCTTGGTAGCATTGACATTTTCACAATATTAATGCTTCCAATCCATGAGTATGGAATATTTTTCCATCTCTTTGTGTCTTCCTCATGTCTTACAGAAGTGTTCTGCCATTTTGAGGGTATAGATCCTTTACCTATTGGTTAGGTTTATTCCTAGGTATCGTATGCTTTTGGGTGCAATTTGTAAATGGGATTGACTCCTTAATTTCTCTTTCTTCAGTCTCATAGTTAGTGTATAGAAATGCCACTGATTTCTGGGCAATGATTTTGTATCCTGCCATACTGCCGAATTGCTGTATGAGTTCTAGCAATCTCGGGATGGAGTCTTTTGGGTTTTCTATGTAGAGTATCATGTCATCGGTGAAGAGGGAGAATTTGACTTCTTCTTTGCGAATTCGAATGCCTTTAATGTCTTTTTGTTGCCTGATTGCTGAGGCTAGGACTTCTAGTACTATATTGAATAGCAGTGGTGACAGGGGACATCCCTGTCGTGTTACTGATCTTAGGGGAAAGGATCTCAGTGTTTCCCAATGAGAATGTTATTTGCTGTGGGCTTTTCGTAGATGGCTTTTAATATGATGAGGAATATTCCCTCTATTCCTATTCTCTGAAGAGTTTTGATCATGAATGGATGCTGTCTTTTGTCAAATGCTTTCTCTGCATCTATTGAGAGGATCATATGGTTCTTGTGTTTTCTCTTGTTGATGTGATCTATCACGTTAATTGCTTTACGAGTGTTGAACCAGCTTTACTTCCCGGGGATAAATCCCACTTGGTCATGGTGAGTAATCTTCTTAATGTATTGTTGGATCCTCTTGGCTAGTATCTTGTTGAGAATTTTTGCATCTGTGTTCATCAGGGATTTTTGTCTATAATTCTCCTTTTTGGTGGGGCCTTTGTCTGCTTTTGGAATTAAGGTGATGGTGGCCTCATAGAACGAGTTTGGAAGTATTCCATTCCTTTCTATCTTTCCAAACAGCTTTAGTAGAATAGGTATGATTTCTTCTTTAAACATTTGATAGAATTCCCCTGGGAAGCCATCTGTCCCTGGACTCTTGTGTCTTGGGAGGTTTTTGATGACTGCTTCAATTTCCTCCCTGGTTATTGGCCTGTTCAGGTTTTCTATTTCTTCCTCTTCCAGTTTTGCTGGTGTGTGGCTTTCCAGAAATGCGTCCATTTCTTCTAGATTGCCTAATTTATTGGGTATAGCTGCTCATAATATGTTTCAAAAATCGGTGGTGTTTCCTGGGTATTGGTTGTGACTCTCCTTTTTCATTTGTCATTTTATTAATTAGAGTCTTTTCTGTTTTGTTTTTAATAAGGCTGGCTAATGGCTTATCTATCTTATTATTTCTTTCAAGGAACCAACTCCTGGTTTTGTTGATCTGTTCTACAGTTCTTCTGGTCTCTATTTCATTGCGTTCTGCTCGAATCTCTATTAACTTCTTCTGCTTAGTGTAGGTTTTGTGTGTGTGTGTGTGTGTGTGTGTGTGTGTGTGTGTGTGTGTGTAGGTTTTATTTGCTGCACTTCTCCAGTTCTTTTCATTGCAAGGTTAGCTTGTGTATTTGAGTTTTTTCCAATTTTGTGAGGGATGCTTGTATTGTCATGTATTTCTCTCTAAGGACTGCTTTTGCTGTATCCCAAAGATTTTGAATTGTTGTATCTTCATTCTCATTAGTTTCCATGAATCTTTTTAATTCTTCTCTAATTTCCTGATTGACCCTTTCATCTTTTAGCAGGACGCTCTTTAACCTCCACGTGCTTGAATTTCTTCCAAATTTTTTCTTTTGATTGAATTCAAGTTTCAAAGCATTGTGGTCTGAAAATATGCAGGGGACAATCCCAATCTTTTGGTATTGGTTAAGACCTGATTTGTGACCCAGTATGTGGTCTGTTCTGGAGAAAGTTCCACGTGCACTGGAGAAGAATGTGTATTCAGTTGCGTTTGGATGTAATTTCTGTAAATATCTGTGAAATCCATCTGGTCCAGTGTATCATTTAAAGCTCTTGTTTCTTTGGAGATGTTGTGCTTAGAAGATCTGTCATTTGTGGAAAGCGCCGTTTTGAAGTCTCCACGTAAAAGTGTATTATTATCTAAGTATGTGTTTACTTTGGTTATTAATTGATATATTTGGCAGCTCCCACATTAGGGGCATAAATATTCATAATTGTTAGGTCCTCTTGTTGGATAGATCCTTTAAGTATGATATAGTGTTCCTCTTCATCTCTTACTACAGTCGTTGGGATAAACTTTAATTTATCTGATATGAGGATTGCTATGCCTGCTTTCTTTTGAGAACCATTTGAACGATAAACAGTTCTCCAACCTTTCATTTTCAGGCTGTATGTGTCCTTAGTTCTAAAATGAGTCTCTTGTAGACAGCAAATAGATGGGTGTTGCTTTTTTATCCAGTCTGAAACCCTGGGTCTTTTTATGGGATCATTAAGCTATTCACGTTCAGAGTTACTATTAAAAGATATGAATTTAGTGTCATCATGATACCTATTCAGTCCCTGTTTTTGTGGATTAGTTCTTTGGGCATCCTCTTTCTTTTACAGAGTCCCCCTTAGTATTTCTTGCAGAGCTGCTTTGGTGGTCACATATTCTTTCAGTTTATGCCTATCTTGGAATCTCTTTACCTCTCCTTCTATTCTGAATGAGAGCCTTGCTGGATAAAGTATTCTTGGCTGCATGTTCTTCTCATTTAGTGCCCTGAATATATCCTGCCAGCCCTCTCTGGCCTGCCAGGCGTCTGTGGAGAGGTCTGCTGTTAATCTAATAGTTCTCCTCATATAAGTTAGGGATCTCTTGTCTCTTGCTCCTAAGCATTTTCTCTTTATTTTGGATTTTGTAAGTTTCACTATTAAATGTTAGGGGTCCTGCTTTGAGCCCTGCATCAGGCTCCCTGCTCAGCGGGGAGCCTACTTTTCCCTCTCCATTTGTTGATATCCCTGCTTGTACTCTTTCTATCTGTCAAATCAATAATAATCAGCAAATAAATAATCTTTAAAAATGAATAGTTTTTGTGTCATCTGGGTGTTTTGGGTCGTCTGGGTGGTTTAGCGGTTGAGTGTCTCCCTTTGGTTCAGGGCATGATCTTGGAGTCCCAGGATCGTGTCCCATATCAGGCTCACTGATGGACCCTGCTTGTCCCTCTGCCTATGCCTCTGCCTCTCTCTCAGATCTCTCTCTCTCTCTCTCTCATAAATAATAAAATAAATAAAGTAACTAAATAAAATCTTTAAAAAACAGAATAGTTATTATAACTGAAAGGGTACCATTTTACTCTGCTGTGTGACTCATCTTCATCAGGAAGACTGAATAATTCATGTCACATAAAAGCCATGTTTGTGTAATTTACTTGCAAGTTGTTCCCACTGACAGGGCCCTGAGGAAAAGTTACAAAGCCAGGAAAAATTTGAATTTGGACTGGATCTCAAGTTTTCCAGAGTATGGGTCTTATGTTTATAGATAGCCATAACATTCTCATAAGTAAAAATGAATAGTATTTAGAAAGAGGCAGGTTGAGGGCACCCGGTGGCTCAATCGTTATACATCTGTCTTTGGCTCGGGTCATGTTCTCAGGATCCTGGGATTAAATCCTGCATTGGGCTCCCCGCAGGGAGCCTGGTCCTTCCTCTGCCTATGTCTCTGCCTCTCTCTGTGGGTCTATCATGAATGGATAAATAAAATCTTAAAAAAAATAAAATAAAATCTTTAAAAATAATTAAAAATTTTAAAAGAGGCAGGTGGGAAAGTGGAAAATTCTCATCCAGTCTGACCTGCCTTGAAACCAGGTCCTCCACAGGTCAGACAGCATTGCTCAGGATGGTATCCTTCTCTCATTCAATTTATTCCTCCATAGTTTACTAAACAGCCACTATGTTCCAGGCACTGTTCTGGGTGGTGAGAGCACAGTGTAGAGCAAGGAAACAAATGCTGTGCCCTCATGGAGCTGACATGGAAGTGAGGAAAACAGATAGCAGTTTTGTGAAGTTGTCAATACAGACTCATTTGGGGGGTTTCTGGGCTACTTAGTCGGTTAAACATCTGGCTCTTGATTTCAGCTCAGGGTTGTGGGATCCAGCCCTGCATTGAGCTCTGAGCTGGGCATGGAGCCTGCTTAAGATTTTTTTCTCCCTCTCCCTCTGCCTCTCCACCCATCCGATGCATGTGCTTGCTCTTTCTCTTAAAAAAAAAAAAAAAAGCCCGAATTTTCAAGTTGTAATCAGAGACTCAAAAGAAGGGAGTTTGTGATAGAAAGTTTTGTGATACAGTCAACCTGAAAGGATTCCTTTCAATATTTCTTTTTTAAAATATTTATTTATTTATTCATGAAAGACACACAGAGAGAGGCAGAGACATAGGCAGAGGGAGAAGCAGGTGCCTCACAGGGAGCCCAATTTGGGACTTGATCCTGGCTCCTGGGATCACACCAAAGGCAGACAGTCAACCACTGAGCTACCCAGGTGTCCCAACAATTTTGTATTTTAGAAGTTTTCATGACATAAGGAGTTGACATCACAATCTAATTTGTGGGTACTAAAAACCAAAAGCTCTTATTCCTCTGACTTGCTAGAGGACCACCTGAAGCTTGACTTGTTTCTGGACCACAAGATCTTGGAAAGCAGGCTTCATTGGGCCTCTGCTGTAGGACAGTGCCTCCAACACTTACCGTCAGGGATGTGGACTTCAATTCAAATATAGGGAGAGGCTGAGTACCTCGTCATTTCCTGTTCCAGAATATATTTGAAAGTCATCCAAAGTGTTCCCAGTGTACATGTGAGTAAATCCATGCGGTCTGAGAGGTCTGGATTCAACCAGGTGCCTCTACCTACAGCTCCCTGTTAACTAACCTCACCGAATGCATGCTAACTCAGTGACCCACAGACTTGGCCGACAACTACCAACATCAATTATTTTGATCCCAAGTGTCCTTTCCAAAACCCACCAAGGGTTTCTCGTAAGTTCCACAGTGAGCCCACTCTAGGCCTGCGGACAAGCATTGGGAGGGTTCGCACAAACCAGAGTAACAGAGCCTCAGTGAACAGACAGTGGAAAGCAGACAGAGTAAGGACTAAATGTTAGGGATTCAAGTCAAAGCAACAGTATTGGGAAGGCCCATAGTTTGCTCGGCAGCAAATGGTACACTTTAATGATAAACACAGCCACAGATGGGCAGCCTGAGTAACCCAGCAGTTTACTTGGTAAGTAAACAAATATCTGTTAGATCTGATTGAATACTATGAGGCAAGGGCCATCTGACTTTCAGTTCTTTACTTGGAATCTTCCATAATACCACCATTAAAATGAAATTTTCATTTTCATTCAAAAGCAATCCATTCACGTTCTTCCTGGACCTGGAGTGTGCCAACAGAGCTTCCACCGCTTTTCTAATCTTCCCTTTGTCTAGCTGCTCCAGGAAGGCTGGGGTCGCTGGAGCAGAAACCAAGGCTGTGGTTGAGGATGACAGTGAGGTGGAAGCCGAACCCTCCATGTCGCTCTCTCCTCGTGCAAGTGTGCGCATGGTACCCCCCTTTCAATATTTCAAACAGAGGTGAATCATTCCGATTTGGGAGTGAAATAGGCAGATCTTTGGAAGCCAAATGGGTGAGGGATGTACTTGTATTACTTGTAGGTGGGGAGCCTGTGGGAACTACTCCAGAATCTGGCACTTTGTGAGTGTTCAGTGGATACTTGTGAAGGTGCACATTTCACTGATGAGAACACATTAGAGAACAGCAAGGTCTCCTGAAGAATATCATAGCCCTGTCCTAAATTGCATTCATATCTAGTACATGTTGAGGGAGTACTTAGTGTGGCTTTCCTTGCTACTGAGAGCTCACCAGGAAAGACCTTACGTGTGGCACTGACAGGTGTGCCATCAGGATGAAGGAGGCCAGGGCCCGGGAAGAGTGACGTGACATCAGGGGACAGGTGTGTTTAGCATCATCAAGATGGAGGCAGCTCCTACAGGGCAAGAATGGAAAGAACACTTGGTCAGATTTTGGGGTGAATTTCTGACAATTGTTTTCAACAGAGATGGATAGGTAGAATAGATAAGTCTGTGCCTTTCCTTTTCCTGAAAATAAATACATAAAAAGAGTAGGATATTTTCCTTGTGTTCAAGGACACCGGTGGCTTTTCGAACTGGGGAATTTCTTTTTTTAAAAATATATATTTTTATTGGAGTTCGATTTGCCAACATATAACACCCAGTGCTCATCCCATCAAGTGCCCCCCTCAGTGCCTGTCACCCAGGCACCCCATCCCCCCACCCACCTCCCCTTCCACAACCCCTTGTTCATTTCCCAGAGTTAGGAGTCTCTCATGTTTTGCCACCCTCTCCAATTTTTCCCACTCATTTTCTCTCCTTTCCTCTATAATCTCTTTCACTATTTTTATATTCCCTGTATGAGTGAAACCATATAATGTTTGTCCTTCTCCAATTGACTTACTTCACTCAGCACAATACCCTCCAGTTCCATCCATGTTGAAGCAAATGGTGGGTATTTGTCATTTCTAATGGCTGAGTAACATTCCATTGTATATATACCACATCTTCTTTATCCATTCATCTTTCGATGGACACCGAGGCTCGTTCCACAGTTTGTCTATTGTGGACATTGCTGCTATAAACATTGGGGTGCAGGTGTCTCGGCTTTTCACTGCATCTGTATCTTTGGGGTAAATCCCTAGTAGTGCAATTGCTGGGTTGTAGGGTAAGGGACAACACAGGCAAACACTTTTTGAACGTGGCCACGGCAACTTTTTGCAAGATACATCTATGAAGGCAAGGGAAACAAAAGCAAAAATGAACTATTGGGGCTTCATCAAGGTAAAAAGCTTCTGCACAGCAAGAGAAACAGTCAACAAAACTAAAAGACAACCTACAGAACGGGAGAAGATGTTTGCAAATGACATATCTGATAAAGGGCTAGTATCCAAGATCTATAAATAACTTATTAAACTCAACACCCAAGAAACAAATAATCCAATTATGAAATGGACAGAAGACATGAACAGAAATTTCACCAAGGAAGATATAGACATGGCCAACAAGCACATGAGAAATGCTCTGCATCACTGGCCATCAGGGAAATACAAATCAAAACCACAATGAGGTACCACCTCACACCAGTGAGAATGGTGAAAATTAACAGGACAGGAAACAACAAATGTTGGAGAGGATGTGGAGAAAGGGGAACCTTCTTGCACTGTTGGTGGGAATGTGAACTGGTGCAGCCACTCTGGAAAACTGTGTGGAGGTTCCTCAAAGAGTTAAGAATTTCTTATTTTGATTTTTTAAAAAAGATTTTATTTATTTATTCATGAGAGACAGAAACACAGGCAGAGGGAGAAGCAGGCTCCTCAAGGGGAGCCCGATGTGGACTTGATCCCAGGATCATGATCTGAGCCGAAGGCAGACACTCAACCACTAAGCCACCCAGGTGCCCCTTGAGCTGGGGAATTTCTTGAATGCAAGTCATCTCAACATGTGGAGTAACCGTCGCTCACAGTTACTGAGGCTTTTCACATGCTGGGCCTTGCTTCCACAAGTGTCTTTGCTTAATCATCAGACGTGTGTTGGTACATGATACCATCTCAGGTGCATTGTTCTGGGCTTGTCAGCGACTATGCTGATTGCAGCCTGACGCAGTGTCTGGCACATGTTAACTAGTGACATCAGCTGCCTCTTGACAGTGAAGTGGTGACAGCAGGGAGAGAAATCATGACCTTCTGGGCAACTTTGCAGCTGAAAGATGTGAATTTCAGGTTAGCTGTTCTTTCCTAGTAGGAGACTGGGTGGACTCCTTGACTCCCTTGCTTCCAGATGCCCAGGCAGATGCCAGTGCCGATTCCTATACTCGTGATTCTCCCCCTCCACCCATGTCCCTAGCTTCAAACTTCTGTTTTCTTTTTTTTTTTTTCAAAATCCACTTTCACTCAGGGTTTTGTCACCAGTTATTTAATTAGAGGAAAGTCCTCAATAAGCTGATGACATTTGTGTGTGATTAAGTATAAAGAAGCCCAAAAATCCATTTTAGAAGAGCATGACTTCATCTGAAGGACTGAATTTTTAAAAATATTTTATTTATTTTTTTGAGAGGGAGAGACTGAGCAAGAGAGAGAGAGAGAGAGAGAGAGAGAGAGAGAATGAGTCAAGGAGGAAGAGCAGAGGAAAAAGGAGAAGCAGACTTCCTGCTGAGCAGGGAGCCTGATGTGGGGTTTGATCCCAGGAACCTGGGATCATGACCTGAGTGAAAGGCACACACCTAACCAAGTAAGCCACCCAGGCACCCCTGAAGGACTGAATTTAATGGGAGTTAGTGAGTGTGGGAGGCCAGCATAGAAATTTGTCAGTGATTCCCTGAATGCGCTTGTATGTGCCTCACACATGTTTTGTCTGGGCACCCACCATGCTTCTTTTTTTTTTTTTTTTTTTACCATGCTTCTTTTTAAAAAAAATTTTTTTAAAAAGATTTTATTTATTTATTTGAGAGAGAGAGAGCATGAGTGAGGAAGGGGGTGTGGGCAGAGGGGGAGGGAGAAACAGACTCCCTGCTGAGTGCAGAGCCTGATGCGGGACTAGATCCAAGTACCCTGAGATCTAGACCTGGGCTTAACCGACTGAGCTACCCAGGCACCCCCATCCCTCTTTAAAGGCCTATTTCACACAGTAGAGAGGCAGATGTTGATCAGAGACTTGCCTTTGAGTTGAATCCTTTTAATATTTCTAATGAATGCACTGTCCAGTGGGAATTAGCCAGTAGTTGAGCTACCAAAGGATTTGCCATCCAATATGGGCCAAAAGGAAGATTGGAAGAACACATATTCCTTTGAGCCACCTTGTGCTATTACCTCTCACAGCTCAACATTAAATCCAGAAGCCTTGGCAACTCTATACCTGCCCCTTGGAGCTCCGGGCAAACAAGAGCAAGAAGGAAACTGGAAATGTGTCAGTGAAATCTGAAACTTAAAAACTCCCCATTCGAAATAGCCTTGAAAGCTGTTTCCTGCTTCCCACGGGCCCAGTGCCAAGCAACTGGCCCTCTTCCTATGCCTCCATGCTTATGGAAATCTGGGGAGCCTGTACTAGTTGCCTCTGACAAAGTAACTTACCCAGGAACTCAGAGCTATTGAATTGCAGAGAAACTGTCGGGAATGCAAATAGCCAGGGTAGTAAGCAATGGAACCTGGGATAATCAATCTTTGCCAGAATTCACATGTGGCTTCCATGCCTGGAAGCCGCCCACCTGCCCCCAAGCTGATGGGAGATGTTGGCCAAATGTATGGCGTCTTTCCTTGGCCTGGCTCAATCTGAGAGAATATGTGACTTAGGATAGCTATGGTCTCAGAAAGTCATGGCTACACTGAGGAAAGAAGTGCTGTTTTCTGAGCAACCACCCTTCAGGAATCAGGTGAGTCTAGGGCTGCTTTATTTGGCACCCTTCCTCTCCTGTAGAGACTTTAAGTGGCAGTGAGAAGTGTCTGGTCCAGGGGCGCCTGGGTGACTCAGCAGTTGAGCGGCTGCCTTCAGCTCAGGGCATGATCCCGGGATCAGGGATCGAGTCCCGCTTTGGGCTCCCCTCAGGAAGCCTGCTTCTTCCTCTGCCTATGTCTCTGCCTCTCTGTGTCTCTCATGAATAAATAAATAAAATCATTTAAAAAAAAAAAAAAGGAAATCATCCTATCGCCTGGGGTGATTACAAGAACCTCCCAGATTGTGCCCTGGCTGCAAGTCTTAGCCATTCCTATTGACGTCAGAGTGATTACCTAAAATGCCATTTGTCGGGCAGCCGGGCAGCCGGGGTGGCTCAGCGGTTTAGCACCTGCCTTCCGCCCAGGGCGTGATCATAAGCCTGCTTATTCCTCTACCTGTTTCTCTGCCTCTCTCTCTCTGTGTCTCTCATGAATAAATAAATAAATAAATAAATAAATAAATAAATAAATAAATAAAATTAAAATGCCATTTGTCTATCTCTCCCCCTTAGAACCCTCAGAGGCTCCCTGCTGCCCTGGTAATAAAGCTGGAACTTCTCAGCAGGGCTGACAAAGTTGTTCATGATCCAGGACACTGCCTCTCTCTCCAGCCTTTCTAGTGCCGTTCAGAATCTTCCAGGCATTCATGCCACACATGCTGTGTGCTCTGCTGAGAGCCCTCTCCCCTCCCCACTTCCACCAGCCAGCGGGCTTATTCCAATTCATCCTAAAGGTTTTGCTTCCTCCAGGACAACTTCCCTGTCTGGCCTGAGCTGGGCAGGCAGCCCTCGTATGGACTCCCATAGGATTTTACAGTCCTATTTACATCACATATAGTACCTAGGGTCCTATTTACATTTCTGAGCAGTACCTAGTTCTTAATAGGTGCTCATATATATTGGTTGAATGAATAAATGTTAAGATGTGGAAAGGGATGTGGTTTTAAAGCCCAGGCACCAGGCTGGTTATGGATTGACCAGATAGCCAAGTTTTATAACTTGGATTAGTCTCGATGTATTCATTTTTAATGTCTCCTTGTTTTCTCTGTATTTCAGAGCCTTAAAATTGCCAACATGTTGAAGCTGTGCCTGAGAGAGTTTGAAAGGAGGTTTCTGGCCTTACTTGGGCCAAAGTTAATGGGGGCAGGGAGAACGGAGTAGTGTTGGGTAAAGACAGGAATCATTTGTAGCAATGTAACAGAATCCCCACAGGGAAGGGAAACCCAGGAATATGAGAGCTGTGAAGCCCAGCCGCCTTTCTCTGCCTGGACCTTCTACTTCTAGTATAAAGTCCAGGGGGGTCTAGAGGAGTAGTCCTCAGACTAGTGTATATAGGAATCAGCCAGGGAGCTAGAGAAAACACACTCTAGGTGACCCTAATACACATAGGCTGCTAACTACACTTTGAGAAATGCTCTTGTATGTTCTGGTCGAATGAGATAGGTATAAGATTTATACCGTGGGAAGAGATTAAATCCTCTTCAAAGATCTGAAGTGAATATATTCATAAAGAACCAAGTCTCAATGAGACTCTTAAGCCATAAAGCAACTGAGAAAGCTACAACACCACAGATCCCATTAATTATACTTTGCTGCTGAAATCAACCTTATCCAGACTATCCATACTCCCCAGAGTTTCCCGTATAACATTCTTGATCAAAACGTTCCTGAGAGGGTCATAGCTTAAGGGGTTCTGAATCCCATCTGCTGTCCCGAGCTTTGTTCCTAACTGTTCCCAGAAAGGTATCCCCCCTCCTGCTCTTCCAGCAGCACTCCTTTCCATCCAGTGATCACCGTTTCTAACACAACCCCAAACCCAGGGAGCTCTGGAGCTCTCAACATACAAACCACAAAAGGGAAGTCACACCCTTGCCTTACCAGGGTCCAGGAAGGGCTGGCAATCCTCAGCGGCACCATAGTCCAACTCCTGCAGCCCCGCCTGTGGGATCCAGGCCTCTGCCACTGGGGCTTCTGGGGCAGGTCCCATCACTTGCAGTGAGGGTGACTCCAGGTGGATGTTGGGCGCTACATGTGCCGTTCCCACTGGTGCCAGCTCCTCCAAGAGCATTTCCTGCCTTATCGATCTGGGGAAAACGGCAGAACCCATCAATCTCTAGTCTAGACCAGCACTGCCCAATAGCAACAATGTGAGCCAGCCATGTCATGTTAAGTTTCCAGTACCCATACAGAAAAAGAAGAAATAGGTTAAGTCAATCTTAATGACATGCACTATTTCACCCAATATAGCTAAAGCACCACAATTTTAGAGTGTAATCAATATAAATAAGTATTAATGAGATATTTCGCCTACTTCATCGTTCATACTCAGTCTTCTGAATGTGATGACTGTTTTATACTTACAGCACATCTCAATTTGGACTAGCCACATTTCTAGTGCTCAAGAGCCACACTTGGCTGGTGGCTACCACACTGGGCAGTGCACAATTGGGCTACAGGCAGGTAAAATCTCATATAGCAAGCCAAACCCAGAAGACAGAGAAAGGAAGGGAAAACCATAAATTCATTCTATCCTGGGAAGGGGAGGTAGGGAAATTGGGAAGACTCTAGATCCAGCAGGATAACTGCACAGACGCATCAACACACAATCCTGGGTTCCTAAGGCCCAACGAGAAGCCCTTTCTCCCTTTTGCCAAAGGTTCTGCCCTGTGCCAGGTGCCTCTGAGCAGGAGGCAGTGCGCCGCCACCAAAGGGTGATGTGGCATGATGACAGGCAGCTATCAGAATTCAGCAGGTGAAGAGGCGCCTGGGTGGCTCAGTCTACTAAGCATCTGCCTTCAGCTCAGGTCATGATCCTGGAGCCCTGGGATTGAGCCCAACGTCAGGCTCCCTGCTCAATGGGGAGCCTGCTTCTCTCTCTTTTCCCTGCTCGAGTTCTCTCCCCCTATCTCTCTCTCAAATAAATAAATAAAATCTTCTAAAAAAAGAAAGAACTTAGCAGGCGGAGATGGGAGTATGTATCAATCATTCATAGTGCTAAAATGTTTCAAGTCCCTACCAACTTTGTACTTGCCCCTCAAACTTCCATCTAGGTAAAAAGAACCTGTCAAGAACCTCACTCTGAGGTACAGATAAGCACAAAATATCTTTGCATAATTTAGCATGATTTAAATCTTCCAGGAAAGCCCTACTTTGGAAACCAAACAACTACTCTATCACTTACTGTTTAAATTTGCTAACATGGGTTGTCACTTGGGAAAATTACACCATTAGCAGTACTGCACATAGATGGGATGGGGGCACATGACAACCTCATGAGATTTTCCGGTGCAGTCAAGCCCCAGCGTGTGTGTTCATATGCTTATTCAATTATGACAAACTATGTTCGCTTTCCTTTATATCCTTTCTGGGCTCCACTTGACTCATGTTGGCAACATCTTCCTATAAGGAGCCAGATAGGAAGCATTTTAGGCTTCGTGGGTCACATCAGTCTGTCCCCTACTATCCTCTTAACTTGTTCTATAAAGCAACCCCCCAAAAAATAATAAAATAAAGCAACCCTTTGGTCACATGGCTGTTGCGTTGCAGTCAGTTAAGCATCTGACTCTTGGTTTTGGTTCAGGTTCTGATCTCAGGGTGGTGAGTTAGAGTCCCCCATCAGGCTCTACGCTCAGCCAGGAGTCTGCCTGAGATACCCTCTCCCTCAGCTCCTCCCCCTAGTGCTCATTCTCTCTCCCAAATAAATAAATAAACCTTAAAAATTAAAAAGCAACCCTTTAACAGGTTAAAACTGCTACAGCTCCCAGGTATACAAACACAAACTGTGGCCAGATCTGGCCGGCACAGCTTACCACACAATATTGATGTTACTGGAGGATGAATGTGGGTATGTCCCCAACCTATGATTTCATTTCCATGTATTTAAGGGGACACTACAGAGTCTTTGTTGTAGGAAGGGACTGGGCCTGATACCCAGAGAAGTGAGCCATATACTGATCCAGAGATAGAAAGGACCTCCCCGGGATCCTGGGGTCCAAGAGGACATGGAGACAAACGTCTGACCCACAGCCGGCTGCCTCTACTCCTTAGCGGGGTCTCGTCACCAAGACACCAAAGCCAATGCTCACCCGCTGCTCCGCTGGCTCAGCTTCAGTGCAGAAGTCGTCTCTCACCACTACAACTCTTCCTGTGTTCTGCAGGGTCCCTGTCTCCGTGGGAAGGATGGTTACGAACTGCAACAACACTAGCAGCTCCAGGAGCTGGTCCTTGGAGTGCGTGCTGGGCCTCACCATTGGCAGCAAAGCTTCCAGAGTCCCTTGAAAGCCTGGGGGGGAGGGGCGGCTGGGGCACTTCACTGCCTGAAGCGCTGGCAGAAGGCTTCACAGTGGGCATCATAGTACTGAAACACAAAGCCCATTTTCAGGGAGGCCTGGATCGCACAACCCAGGGCCATGGCCATCCCCCTTCTGGTGGGATACAGTGGCTCTGGGGCCTCCAGTCTCAGATTCTGATCTGTTTCTTTTTATAGGCATGGGGTGGAGGCACCCACAGCTGAGGAGAAGCCAAAATCAGAAAGGAGGAACACCAGTGGTTACCAGAGACCATTCTCACCTTCCCTACCTTACTGACTTTCCACTACAGCCCTGGTGCAGCAGCCTCTGGCCTTTCTATGGTTTTAAGAAGCTGATGGCAAGGCCATGGATTCACTTCTTAGAAAAATACACATACAAGTCCCATTCTGCATCTAAGTTCCAAAAGATACATAAAATGTCCCAGCCCATCCACAGACCCTCGAGAACTGTGCTGTCGTCCTATGGGGAGCCACTAGAGACACACAGACATTTAAGTCCCAAGTGATGAAAATACCAATTCTGGTGCTAGCTACATTTCCAGTGCTCCCTGGCCATCAGTGTAAAATGTTCTTCCCAGCAGCTGGGCTCTAGAATTTCAGCATGCTAAGGATACTTGCCTTAAGGAGAACCCACCACACAAGTACCAGTGTGAGACCCCACTGCCAGCCTACCGTGGGCTGTCTTCTGTTTCCATATACATATATGGGCCACCGAAGAAGTGGGGGGCAGCGCTCACAGCTCTGCTGAGCAACCCTGAAGGTCCAGGTGGCCCTGAGTGACCCTCGGTCACCTTCCGCCACGGGCATCATAGCTGCAGCCATGCCTCCAAAGGCTGCAAATCCACAAGCCTTCGTGCCTCTCCGCTCAAGGGGTGCGTCCTTCGTCCTTCAGCCAGCATCAGCGTGACCCGCCTCCTGCTAGGGCATGCGGGGCTTCCTCGGGGGAGAGAAAAACAGACCGCAACAGGGTGGGCCACCGGCCACCTGGGCTGCGTGAAGGACGAAGGACACCGATCAGATCACGCTCCTCCTGCTGTGTCCAGGTGCTGCTCTGAGCCTCCTATGCATAGGTCAGGTGCCCCAGGCCTCACCCAAAGCTCAGAGGTGGGGGCTAGGATCATGCCCGGAGTACAGAGGAGGGGCCTGAGTTTTGTGGCTCAGGAGCACTGAATAACTTGTCCCAGGTCACACAGAATATGCCAGAGGGTTATGGTGACGGGGCTAGAATGCATAGCCCTTTCAATGCTCATGTGTACCAACATCCAAAGGTTCTTAGTGCAACATCTATGGCGACGCTGGTGGACACAGGGGTGGTCACGTGCATGTCTGCACAGGGGTCAAGACCTGTATCCCAGCCACCCGTCCTCCACATGGTCTCCCTCTCTTTGCTCACACCCCTGAGGTACCCGGCCTCTTCCATGGACCGGGTGAAGCAGAAAACGACTCATGGCTCTTCCTGGCCAATCATGGAAAGTGACACTGTTCCCATCCCATCCCTGGGCAAATTTCTTTTTACAAAGAATGATTTCTGTCCTTGAGGGAGGGCAGAGTGGCAGAGGGAGAGGGAGGGAGAGACTGTCAAGCGCGCACTCCCGGCTGAGTGGGAGCCTGACCTCAGGACCCTGAGTTTAGGTCCTGAGCTGAAACCAAGAATCCCAAGCTCAACCAACTGGCCACCCAGGCACCCCGCCCCCACGCGCCACGTCCCCGTCTCCAGGAATGTTTCTGAAAGGACAGCTGGTGTCTCTCCTTGTACCATTCATCAGCTGCCTCAATTTTCCTGCTGCGGATCAAAGTGCATGGAAGCCAAGGGCAGCTGCCTGCCCTGGCCTAGAGGAAGCGTTCCTACAAGGTGATTGCTCCCAACGATGCATTCCTTTTTTTTTCTTTTCTTTTGTATATATTTTTATTGGTTTGATTTGCCAACATATAGTATAACACCCAGGGCTCATCCCATGTGTGCCCCCCCTCAGTGCCCATCACCCAGTCACCCCATCCTTCTCCCCACCTCCCCTTCCACTACTCCTTGCCCGAGGACCCATTCTTTTTTTTTTCTTTTTTTTTAAATTTATTTATTTATTTATTTATGATAGTCACACACAGAGAGAGAGAGAGAGGCAGAGACACAGGCAGAGGGAGAAGCAGGCTCCATGCACCGGGAGCCCGAGGTGGGATTCGATCCGGGGTCTCCAGGATCGCGCCCTGGGCCAAAGGCAGGCGCCAAACCGCTGCGCCACCCAGGGATCCCCCGAGGACCCATTCTTTTTTTTTTTTTTAACCAATAAACTTTATTTTTCTGAGTACTTTTAGAAGTTACAGCAAAATTGAACAGAAAATACAGAGAAAACCCATAACTTTAAGAAATGATCCTTAATCATGCAAATAAACATGCAAAAAGGCAGCACGAATCAAGGAAAGGAAGTGGCTTATGTTGCTTGGAGCAGGTGGAAACGCCTAATAGTGAGGTAGTGTCAGTGTCTGAGCTAGAGATGGGAGCTGTGAGTTTGGAGAAGGTTCCCCCAGGCACAGGGGCTAGCATGGACTTCCAGGAATCTGGTAACAAGAGCTGTTCACTGAAGTCAAGGGGTGACTCCACCATGGGGAGTGAGGCTAGATAGCTGGGACTCTCCTAGCATTCTTAAGAAGGTGCTTCCAGAAAAGTTGTTTTGGTGATTAGACTTCGCAATTCAAAGCAAAGTCCATTATTAGCTTCTGAAGAAAAAGAAATGCTCTCATAAATGTGAAAATTAATCCAGTAAAGTGCAGGCATTCTTTGGGGCTGAATAAATGTTCATTCAGGTTTATGTAAGCCTTGAAAATTTCCAACCTGGCCCCATAACAGTTGCCTGGGATAGTTTGATAAAATTAGTTAAAAATCTGCATTTTTGAGTTTTGAACTTTATTTATTTTTTTAATTAATTTTTATTGGTGTTCAATTTACCAACATACAGAAAAACACCCAGTGCTCATCCCGTCAAGTGCCGAGGACCCATTCTTAAAACGCGAGTGGGGTCCTCACTAACCACCAAACCCTCATGGCTCCAAGGCATCCAGGAAGCGGGCCGCTTGGGCTGTGGACGTGCCCTGACCGCGCTGGGCCTCAGAGCTGGCAGCCCTCCGCACACGGGCCCCAAGCGTCCAGCACGACCACCAGGGCCCAGGTGGTCCAGCAGTCCCTCCATCTGCTCTGCTGCAGAGCAACCTAACTGCACCCCTGCGATCGCAGATTCTCCCCAAAGCCGCCTGAGCAAGCCCATGCTCCCTAGGCCCCAGGATAACAAGGCTGCCTGCAAAGCGGGTACTCGGGGAAAGGTGAGGGGGATGCATCTCCGGAATGTCTAAAAACTAGTTGCCAGTAGGCTGCCTGGGGCTTGGGCGCGGGCGCGGTCGAGAGCCCAGCGCACTCCCCACCAGGGTGTCCCAGCGCCTAGAAGGGCGCTCATGGCCCGGGATAACCTCGGGAAGGCCCGGCCTGGTGGCAGGTAGCGGAGGCAGGGAGTCCGGCGGGACAGGGGCAGGCCACGGGTCCTCCGTCCACGTGTCCGCCGCCCATCTTCTGGCCACGCGCTCCCTACGTGTCCTCCGTCCACGTGCCCGCCATCTGTCCTTCCACGCGCTGCATTTCCAATCATCTGCCATGTGTTTTTGTCTGAGGGCCAGGTCAGCCGGAGTCCTGGAGACCACCAGGCCCTCTGGTGGTTCAAGGAGGTACTGTGTTGGGGTGCATAACTTTCCCAGCTGCCCCAGGGGCCTGACTGGGGTAAGCCTTAAGGTCACTTTTCCCTGAGCTTCTTGGAAGTACAGAGGCGCCTCACTGGCTGCTCCAACTCGCGCTGAAGCTCAGGCCAGGGCTGGAGGCGACCAGGTCCCACGGCATTGGGGGACAAACGGGATCCAGCTCGCTGGGCAAGTCTCTCTAAGACTCTCAGGGCCCCACCAGGAGCCTCTCCTTGCTTTCCCCAGCCCAGGAAACAACAGGGACCTGCATCTGGTTCCTTTCTTGTGTCTTCGGAGGCATAGGGACCCCCGTTGCACCGCCCCTTCCATTCCTGCTCCCAGGGACACACAGAGACCTGCGTCCTGTTCCTTTCTTGTGTCCAGGGACGCACAGGAATGATCCACAGGGTGGCCTTTCCATTCCTGGACCCAGGGATACACAAGGACCTGTGGCCCTTTACTTTCCCAGGCCTGGGAATGCCCTGTGGTCCAGGGCTATCTCTTCTACTTGCACCACCCCCCTCCTCCGTCAGTGCTCAGGGCAGCCACCAGGGGATCTAAGCCACCCAAAAGAGCTCTGCCACCTGCCCTCAGGGAGTCTGCACCTCTGGTTCCAAGCCTTAGGGCCTCCAGGCTCTCCAGTGCTGGGTCTGGTACTGTCGGGTTCCAGATTGGGGGTTATAGTCATCTGGCGGCGTCCTGATGTGATCCATTAAGGCAGGGTGGTGGAATCTTCCAGGCAGCATCCCAAGGCCAGCTCCAGGGGTGTTCTGCCCCATGTGCCAGCTTAGCTGGAGGTCTAAACCTGGAGAGCTTCAGCCCTAACAGGGGCCCCAAGATCTCCTAAATCCAGGCTCAGTGGGGAGTGCGGGGAAGGTCTTGGAAGAAGTTGTTAAACATTGAGATTTCTTCTCACACCTCGTGCCTTGGGGCATTTGCTCTAGCTTGGGCTCCAATATGGGCATTTTAATAAGTATTCCTGGGGATTTGGCCCATTGTGCTCAAATTTGTGTTTTGAGTATTGCCACCTTAGGACATGTGAGCGACCTCAAACTTGAGGGGCGTTGTGGATAAAAGTATTAAATTATTAAAATGTCTCAAAAATTTAAACATAGGATTGCTAAAAACCCACAAATTCTACTCTTTAGTATATATCGAGCACAACTGAAAACCTACCTCCATACAATTAATTATATACAAACACTTATTGCACCTTTGTTCATTATAGGCAGAGGAAACAACCTGTAGGTATATCAATTGATTACTGCATAAAGAAACAGTAAATCTACACAATGGAGGAGTGTTCAGCTACAGAAAAGAACGAAGTAGTCAAACATTCTAAAATGGGGAACTTGGGGATCCCTGGGTGGCACAGTGGTTTGGCGCCTGCCTTTGGCCCGGGACACAATCCTGGAGACCCAGGATCGAATCCCACATTGGGCTCCAGGTGCATGGAGCCTGCTTCTCCCTCCGCCTGTGTCTATGCCTCTCTCTCTCTCTGTGACTATCATAAATAAATAAAAATTTAAAAAATATTTTAAAAAAATGGGGAACTTAATTGCCCCTGTTTTAAAAATATTTCTGCTATTTCAATACATCTTGCTTTCAAAAGTACTGGTCATCTCAGATTATCTCATAGGTGCCTTAGACTCCGATGAGAGTTGCCATGCCTGTTCGTACCAGGTCAGTGGCTCCAGAAGCCCCCACTTCCTTGTGTGTGACTTTAATTGCGTGATGTTCCCCTTGTTGCTCTGATCTTAGCCATCAGCAGTTGGCTGTGAGCCAGCTACCTTTGGGATCCTTAACAGGCTTCCTGGTCCCAGCGAGAGCCCAGTAAAATCTTTGTGGCTTATCCTGAGATTACATATCTGCTGTTTGTATTATAAATACCCTTTGGAGTACATCCATTTTCATCAAATGTGCTGGGCTTGGGTGTTATTGTATTAACACTGTTCAATGAACTTAGTATTGACAACTATTGGAAAACTCCAAAGGATCGAATCCTCTATGAAATTTAAAACACACACAGGCCAATTGAACAGAGGCAAAGTTCAGCCAATCAGGACTCGTGAAAGCCTTGATTCCTGGCCCATCACACAAAGGGATTTTTGTCCATCCAGGCATCAGAACTTTGTGACTCACCTGTACGAATGGCTAACACAGTCCATTTTGAACCTCGCAGATCAGCAGAGATGGTGACATCCATGGTGCATGACTAATAATAAAAAAAAATTTATTCTCTCACAGGGAGACAATATGGTCTAAAGGTGAATAAAAAGGGCTCAGGAGTTTGATGGACCTGAGTTTGAATTCTGGCTCTGGGCCAGTAACTCAATCTTTTTAAACTCTGATCTCTGATTGTCAATAAGGGGATGATCACCTCTTCATTGCAGGGGGACCACAGAGGTTTGGGGAAGATGATGTATACCATGCAAACAGGGCCTAGCGCAAGCACTCATGGAAGAGTAGTTGAAATAGCAAACAACACATATGAGATTTATTTTATTTATTTTTAAAGAAGATTTTATTTATTTATTCATGAGAGACACACAGAGAGAGCCAGAGATATAGACAGAGGGAGAAGCAGGCTGCATGCAGGGAGCCTGATATGGGTGGAACTCAATTCCAGGACTCCAGGATTAAGCCCCAGGCCAAAGGCAGATGCTCAACCCCTGAGCCACCCAGGTATCCCCACATATGAAGTTTAATGGTGCCTTACGAGTTGGAACTAGGGGCCAGGCAGCCAGATCAGGGGTAGTTAGGTGGGGTGTGCCAGTTGGCCTCGGAGCCTCAGCTGCCAGCCATGAGGAGCTCAGGGTGGGCGACCTGGCATGCTCTGACTGCAGCCAGAGGACTGATGCCCTCTCAAGAATGAGCCTGGTTTCTGGAATTCCCAGTAGTGAAGTGAAATGCTTAAGGCTCTCCAGTACAGACTGTGGCTACATGAATCTATTAACCTTCAGTTTAAGAAAAGCCCTCCTAATATTGCATAGAGAGGCACTGTGCTGGCTACTGCCCTGGTTTCCATTGGTGGCTTTCTCATGACCATAGGCTCCCCTCTGCAGGCAGGCAGGGAGGGGGTGCAAACAGGTGACTCCCATCCCTATTATGGACATCCTGATCTTTGGCATCCTGGTGTTCCTGTTGCAGCGGGGGAGGGGGGTTATTTTACCACTGGGAGGTCACTTACTATGCATCTAAAGGCCCCTAGGGTTACTCTTGACATTCCAGACTTTGAAGATTAGCACCCAACTTAGCTCTAGCAGAAGAGTCACAGATGGATGTCGCAGATGTTTAACACACAATGGGCAGATTCTGAGTTCATTCTGAAGGTGTGAACTGACACTGATTGTACATTTAGTTGATGACACTCTTTTCAGCTCTACTTTTCACATCCTGAACCCTGGCAAAATCTCCTGACAAGTTTGGCCACTTGAATATACATCCTGGGAGAGAGTAGCCCTGTTACCCAGATGAGAAAGTTAGAGGTTATTCTGTCCTGGGAAGTGTTGCTTCTACCACCCTTTATAGACTTGAATATTTCTTTTATTTATTTTTTAATAAATATTTTATTTATTTATTTATTCATGAGACACACACACACACACAGAGGCAGAGAGAGAAGCAGGCTCCATGCAGGGAGCCCAATGTGGGACTTGATCCCAGGACTCCAAGATCACACCCTGAGCCAAAGGCAAGTGCTCAACCACTGAGCCACCCAGGCATCGCAAGCATTTCTTTTAAATAGTCCTTATCATTAGTTTGTTTTGCTGGCAAATGGAGGGGTGAAGTAGGTGACATTTCTTATTACTGACTAACATATTTTGAAACTATGTATCTTATCCCTAACACTCATCTCTCACAAAGTGAGAGATGGCAAAGACTGGCAAAATCAAGTATCAGTGTGGGGGTGAGTTAGGGACCGATAGGGCTAGGCAGGGAAAGATAAGAGAAGACCCTAGAGTCAGGTTCCTATAAATCCCAAGGACACCGAGAGGCCCCAGAATCAGGCTCCTATAAATCCCAACGACACTGAGATGCAACAAAAACAGAGATAATGAAACAAAAACAGATAAGGAAGTAGATCCAGCCACCTGGCCCCAAATGTTAGGGAGTATCGTCCTTTGACAGCTACAAAGTAATCACAGATACTCACCAGACCCAAAACCAGCCATCCGTCATTCACTCAAGATGGCACAAGAAATCTCAAGCCCATAAACTCCCTAGTCAGGGAGGAGGGGCAAGATGGCGGAAGAGTAGGGTCCCCATTCACCTGTCCCCATCGAATTACCTAGATAACCTTCAAATCATCCTGAAAATCTACGAATTCGGCCTGAGATTTAAAGAGAGAACAGCTGGAACGCTACAGTGAGAAGAGTTCGCGCTTCTATCAAGGTAGGAAGACAAGGAAAAAAGAAAGAAACAAAAGGCCTCCAAGGGGGAGGGGCCCCGTGAGGAGCCAGGCTGAGGCCGGAGCGAGTGTCCCCAGGACAGGAGAGCCCCGTCCTGGAGAAGCAGGAGCTGCACCAATCTTCCTGGGTGGAACGGAGCCCGCAGGGAGTTAGAGCAGGACCCCAGGAGGGCGGGGATGCCCTAAGGCTCCCTGGGACACTAACAGACACCTGCGGCGCGCGCAGGAGAGTGCGCCGAGCTCCCTAAGGGCTGCAGCGTGCACGGCGGAACCCGGAGCACCTCGGAGGGGCTCGGGCGGCGGCTCCGCGGAGGGGGCTGCGGGCCTCCGGGAGCAGCTCAGCAGCGGCGGCTCCTGCAAAGGAAGAGGCTCCGTGCGGAGGGGGCTGCGCGGCTCCGGGGAGCGGCTTGGAGGGGCTCGGGCGGCGGCTCCACAGAGAGGCTGCTGCGCCGCCGGGAGCATGAATCCAACAGCGCAGGCCGGGAGCACAGGGCGCTGGGACACAGCCCAGGATCCGGCCTCCCCCCGGGCAGGCAGAGGCCAGGAGGGCCCAGGACAGCAAGGACGCTCCTGCCCCGAGCTGAGCAGATCAGCGGCCACACCCCAGAGCCTCCAGACCCTGCAGACAGAGAGCTCTGGAGTTCCTGCAGGAGCTGAATCCAGGTTTCCAGAGCTGCCATAGCCACTGGGGTTGTTCCTCCAGGGGTCTCACGGGTTAAACAACCCCCACTGAGCCCTGCACCAGGCAGGGGGCAGAGCAGCTCCCCCAAGTGCTAACACCTGAAAATCAACACAGCAGGCCCCTCCCCCAGAAGACCAGCTAGAAGGAAAAGTTCCAGAGGAAGTCAAGGGACTTAAAGTATACAGAATCAGAAGATACTCCCCCGTGGTTTCTTTCTTATTTTTCTCTTTTTGATTTCTGATTGTTTCCCCCACCCTTTTTTTTTCTCACCTTTCTCTTTTTCTTTCTCTTTTTCTTCTTTTTTCCTTTTTTCTTTTTCTCTTTTCTTTCCTTCTCTCTCTCTCTTTTTCTCCTTTTCCCAATACAACTTGTTTTTGGCCACTCTGCACTGAGCGAAATGACTAGAAGGAAAACCTCACCTCAAAAGAAGGAATCAGAAACAGTCCTCTCTCCCACAGAGTTACAAAATCTGGATTACAATTCAATGCAGAAAGCCAATTCAGAAGCACTATTATAGAGCTACTGGTGGCTCTAGAAAAAAGCATAAAGGACTCAAGAGACTTCATGACTGCAGAATTTAGATCCAATCAGGCAGAAATTAAAAATCAATTGAATGAGATGCAATCCAAACTAGAAGTCCTAATGACGAGGGTTAACGAGGTGGAAGAACGAGTGAGTGACATAGAAGACAAGTTGATGGCAAAGAGGGAAACTGAGGAAAAAAGAGACAGACAATTAAAAGACCATGAAGACAGATTAAGGGAAATAAACGACAGCCTGAGGAAGAAAAACCTACATTTAATTGGGGTTCCCAGGGCGCTGAAAGGGACAGAGGGCCAAAATATGTATTTGAACAAATCCTAGCTGAAAACTTTCCTAATCTGGGAAGGGAAACAGGCATTCAGATCCAGGAAATAGAGAGATCCCCCCTAAAATCAATAAAAACCGTTCAACACCTCGACCTTTAATAGTGAAGCTTGCAAATTCTAAAGATAAAGAGAAGATCCTTAAAGCAGCAAGAGACAAGAGATCCCTCACTTTAATGGGGAGGAGTATTAGGGTAAGAGCAGACCTCTCCACAGAGACCTGGCAGGCCAGAAAGGGCTGGCAGGATATATTCAGGGTCCCAAATGAGAAGAACATGCAACCAAGAATACTTTATCCAGCAAGGCTCTCATTCAAAATGGAAGGAGAGATAAAGAGCTTCCAAGACAGGCAGGAACTGAAAGAATATGTGACCTCCAAACCAGCTCTGCAGGAAATTTCAAGGGGGCTCTTAAAATTCCCCTTTAAGAAGAAGTCCAATGGAACAATCCACAAAAACAAGGACTGAATAGATATCATGATGACACTAAACTCATATCTCTCAATAGTAACTCTGAACGTGAACGGGCTTAATGACCCCATCAAAAGGTGCAGGGTTTCAGACTGGATAAAAAAGCAGGACCCATCTATTTGCTGTCTACAAGAGACTCATTTTAGACAGAAGGACACCTACAACCTGAAAATAAAAGGTTGGAGAACCATTTACCATTCAAATGGTCCTCAAAAGAAAGCAGGGGTAGCCATTCTCATATCAGATAAACTAAAATTTACCCCGAAGACTATAGTGAGAGATGAAGAGGGACAGTATATCATACTGAAAGGATCTATCCAACAAGAGGACTTAACAATCCTCAATATATATGCCCCGAATGTGGGAGCTGCCAAATATTTAAACCAGTTAATAATCAAAGTGAAGAAATACTTAGATAATAATACACTTATACTTGGTGACTTCAATCTAGGTCTTTCTACCCTCGATAGGTTATCTAAGCACAACATCTCCAAAGAAAAGAGAGCTTTAAATGATACACTGGACCGGATGGATTTCACAGATATCTACAGAACTTTACATCCAAACTCAACTGAATACACATTCTTCTCAAGTGCACATGGAACTTTCTCCAGAATAGACCACATACTGGGTCACCAATCGGGTCTGAACCGATACCAAAAGATTGGGATCGTCCCCTGTATATTCTCAGACCATAATGCCTTGAAATTAGAAGTAAATCACAACTAGAAGTTTGGAAGGACCTCAAACACGTGGAGGTTAAGGACCATCCTGCTAAAAGATGAATGGGCCAATCAGGAAATTAAGGAGGAATTAAAAAGATTTATGGAAACTAATGAGAATGAAGATACAACCGTTCAAAATCTTTGGGATGCAGCAAAAGCTGTCCTAAGGGGGAAATACATCGCAATACAAGCATCCATTCAAAAACTGGAAAGAACTCAAATACAAAAGCTCACGTTACACATAAAGGAGCTAGAGAAAAAACAGTAAATGGACCCCACGCCCAGCAGAAGAAGAGAGTTAATTAAAATTCGAGCAGAACTCAATGAAATCGAGACCAAAAGAACTGTGGAACAGATCAACAGAACCAGGAGTTGGTTCTTTGAAAGAATTAATAAGATAGATAAACCATTAGCCAACCTTATTAAAAAGAAGAGAGAGAAGACTCAAATTAATAAAATCATGAATGAGAAAGGAGAGATCACTACCAACACCAAGGAAATACAAACGATTTTAAAAACATATTATGAACAATTATATGCCAATAAATTAGGAAATCTTGAAGAAATGGACGCATTCCTGGAAAGCCACAAACTACCAAAACTGGAGCAGGAAGAAATAGAAAACCTGAAAAGGCCAATAACCAGGGAGGAAATTGAAGCAGTCATCAAAAACCTCCCAAGACACAAGAGTCCAGGGCCAGATGGCTTCCCAGGGGAATTCTATCAAACGTTTAAAGAAGAAATCATACCTATTCTACTAAAGCTTTTTGGAAAGATAGAAAGAGATGGAGTACTTCCAAATTCGTTCTATGAGGCCAGCATCACCTTAATTCCGAAACCAGACAAAGACCCCACCAAAAAGGAGAATTACAGACCAATATCCCTGATGAACATGGATGCAAAAATTCTCAACAATATACTAGCCAATAGGATCCAACAACACATTAAGAAAATTATTCACCATGACCAAGTAGGATTTATCCCCGGGACACAAGGCTGGTTCAACACTCATAAAACAATCAATGTGATTCATCATATCAGCAAGAGAAAAACCAAGAACCATATGATCCTCTCATTAGATGCAGAGAAAGCATTTGACAAAATACAGCATCCATTCCTGATCAAAACACTTCAGAGTGTAGGGATAGAGGGAACTTTCCTCGACATCTTAAAAGCCATCTACGAAAAGCCCACAGCAAATATCTTCTCAATGGGGAAGCACTGGGAGCCTTTCCCCTAAGATCAGGAACAAGACAGGGATGTTCACTATCACCACTGCTATTCAACATAGTACTGGAAGTCCTAACCTCAGCAATCAGACAACAAAAATACATTAAAGGCATTCAAATTGGCAAAGAAGAAGTCAAACTCTCCCTCTTCACCGATGACATGATACTCTACATAGAAAACCCAAAAGCCTCCACCGCAAGATTGCTAGAACTCATACAGCAATTTGGTAGCGTGGCAGGATACAAAATCAATGCCCAGAAGTCAATGGGTTTTCTATACACTAACAAGGAGACTGAAGAAAGAGAATTTAAGGAGTCAATCCCATTTACAATTGCACCCAAAAGCATAAGATACCTCGGAATAAACCTAACCAAAGAGGTAAAGGATCTAGACCCTAAAAACTATAGAACACTTCTGAAAGAAATTGAGGAAGACACAAAGAGATGGAAAAATATTCCATGCTCCTGGATTGGCAGAATTAATATTGTGAAAATGTCAATGTAACCCGGGGCAATTTACACGTTTAATGCAATCCCTATCATAATACCATGGACTTTCTTCAAAGAGTTAGAACAAATTATTTTAAGATTTGTGTGGAATCAGAAAAGACCCCGAATAGCCAGGGGAATTTTAAAAAAGAAAACCATAGCTGGGGGCATCACAATGCCAGATTTCAGGTTGTACTACAAAGCTGTGGTCATCAAGACAGTGTGGTACTGGCACAAAAACAGACACATAGATCAATGGAACAGAATAGAGAACCCAGAAGTGGACACTCAACTTTATGGTCAACTAATATTCGATAAAGGAGGAAAGACTATCCATTGGAAGAAAGACAGTCTCTTCAATAAATGGTGTTGGGAAAATTGGACATCCACATGCAGAAGAATGAAACCAGACCACTCTCTTTCACCATACACAAAGATAAACTCAAAATGGATGAGAGATCTAAATGTGAGACAAGATTCCATCATAAATCTAGAGGAGAACATAGGCAACACCCTTTTGAACTCTGCCACAGTAACTTCGTGCAAGATACATCCACGAAGGCAAAAGAAACAAAAGCAAAAATGAACTATTGGGAGTTCATCACGATAAGAAGCTTTTGCACAGCAAAGGTTACAGTCAACAAAACTAAAAGACAACCTACAGAATGGGAGAAGATATTTGCAAGTGACATATCAGATAAAGGGCTAGTTTTGAAGATCTATAAAGAACTTATTAAACTCAACAGCAAAGAAACAAACAACCCAATCATGAAATGGGCAAAAGACATGAACAGAAATCTCACAGAGGAAGACATGGACATGGCCAACAAGCACATGAGAAAATGCTCTGCATCACTTGCCATCAGGGAAATACAAATCAAAACCACAATGAGATACCACCTCACACCAGTGAGAATGGGGAAAATTAACAAGGCAGGAAACCACAAGTGTTGGAGAGGATGCGGAAAAAAGGGAACCCTCTTACACTGTTGGTGGGAATGTGAACTGGTGCAGCCACTCTGGAAAACTGTGTGGAGGTTCCTCAAAGAGTTAAAAATAGATCTGCCCTACGACCCAGCAATTGCACTGTTGGGGATTTACCCCAAAGATTCAGATGCAATGAAACACCGGGACACCTGCACCCCAATGTTTCTAGCAGCAATTTCCACAATAGCCAAACTGTGGAAGGAGCCTTGGTGTCCATCGAAAGATGAATGGATAAAGAAGCTGTGGTTTATGTATACAATGGAATATTACTCAGCCATTAGAAACAACAAATACCCACCATTTGCTTCAACATGGTTGGAACTGGAGGGTATTATGCTGAGTGAAGTAAGTCAATTGGAGAAGGACAAACAGTGTATGTTCTCATTCATTTGGGGAATATAAATAATAGTGAAAGGGAATATAAGGGAAGGGAGAAGAAATGTGTGGGAAATATCAGAAAGGGAGACAGAACATAAAGACTCCTAACTCTGGGAAATGAACTAGGGGTGGTGGAAGGGGAGGAGGGCGGGAGGTGGGGGTGAATGGGTGACAGGCACTGAGGGGGACACTTGACAGGATGAGCACTGTGTGTTATTCTGTATGTTGGTAAATTGACCACCAATTAAAAATTAATTTATTAAAAAAATAAAAGAAAATATACTCCCTATTCAGGTTCTTATAATTGACCAGCCAAAAAACCTTCAGTCCCAACCCTGTCCCGACCCCTCTCACTTCTGAGAACTTTCTCTGTATTCTTACTTAATAAACTTCTATCATTTTACTCACTCTTCTTTGTCCCTGAGATTCATTCTTTGTCTCCATGAGACAAGAACCAAGCTCTCCCCCATCAGGGGCATCTGCATTATTCTTTTTACTTGCTTTCTTCTTGACAGTCACTGGCAATTTTTTCTCAGAGGTGGCAGGATTGGGGGAAGGGGTCAGGGAAGAGAGAGAGGGAGAGAGAATCTCAAGCAGACTCCACACCCAGCACAGAGCCCAATGCAGGGCTGGATCTCTGGACCCTGAGATCACGACCTGAGCCAAAACCAAGAGCGGATGCTTAAATGGCTGAGCCTTCCAGGCTCCCCAGTAACGGACAATTTTTAAAACTTCAGAGCCATTTTTCAAAATGTAAACACTTTCTCTGTTCACCAGTCCTTGTCCACCTCTAATCTGGTTCTTCAGTATGTTGGCTAGCATATAATTTGGGTCATTCTGTCCTTTGTAGATCAAGATGTTCTGTGTATCCTGCATTTAATGTCTGGACTTTTGGGGGTTTCCTGAGGGAAAATGTAGAGAAGTAGGTATTACTTAGAGATTATAAACCCATTCTTAGCACCCTATATTAGGATGTCACTCTGCTGAAGATGGCAAGATGTGGCCTGGACCTCAAGAATACTAGATTGCTACTGTTTGATTCTCTGTCCTAGCTTGCAAAGAGTGACATATTCAAAATTAATTAAATGGTCAAAGTCTAAACAAACAAGCAAAACCTCCCACAACATCTCTAAGCTGAACGGTTCATGGTACCGAAAGTTTAAACCATGATGACCAAATAATGTTAACTAACAGATGGAGAAGAAAAGGGCCTCAGGCAATTACACACTCTTAGTTTCCTTATTTATTATAAACAGGAAATTCTGCATTAATTACAATGGAGAAATCTTGAGACACTTAAATGTTTAATTTTGATCTGATACTGAAGAAAATCAGACAAAAATTTGGAGGTATTCTACTTGGCATAAACTTTTCAAAAACATGACTATCTTGTAAGAAAAAATACTGGAGAACTGTGGATCTTTTCTAGATTGAATTAGACTATAGAGTCATGACAATTAAATGTTTTGTACCAACTTTGATTAGAAACAAGGTACACACAAAAAAAAAACACACACACACAAAAAAAGAAACAAGGTACAAAGGATTATATTTGGACAATTGGGGAATTTTTATTGTAGGCTGATAGAAGAATTATAACTATAAAATATGACTGTGTGAGAGAGAGAGACGGAGAAAGAGAAAGAGAATTAGAATGAGAGAGAGAAGATATACAGCTGATCCTTGAACAGCATGGTGGTTGGGGCACCAATCACCCCTCCCCAATGCATAATCAAAAATTTGAGTAAAACTATTGACTCCCGGGATCCCTGGGTGGCGCAGTGGTTTGGCGCCTGCATTTGACCCAGGGCACGATCCTGGAGACCCGGGATCGAATCCCACATCAGGCTCCCGGTGCATGGAGCCTGCTTCTCCCTCTGCCTGTGTCTCTGCCTCTCTCTCTCTCTCTCTCTGTGACTATCATAAATAAATAAAAAAATAAAAAAAATTTTAAAAAAAACTATTGACTCCCAAGTAGTGGAATTATTGGATCATATGGTATTTCTATTTTTTTTTTGGGGGGGGAACTCCATAGTGTTTTCCACAGTGGCTATACCAACTTACATTCCCACCAACAGTGCACAAGTGTTCCTTTTCCTCAACGTCCTCACCAACACTTGTTATTTCCTGTCTTTTTTCGTTTTAGCCATTCTGACAGGTGTAAGGTGATATGCATTGTGGTTTTGACTTGCATCTTCCTGATGATTAGTGATGTTGATCATTGTTTCATGTGTACATTGGAATATTATGCAGCCATAAAAAGGATGAGATCTTGACATTTACTACAGCATAAATGAAACTTAGAGGGTATTATCCAAAGTGAAATAAGTCAGACTGAGAAATAGATAACATATGATTTTATTCATACATGGAATCTAAAAAATCAAAACTAATGAATAAACGAAAAGCAGAATCAGACCTGTAAGTACAGAGAACAAACTGATGGTTGCCAGAGTGGAGGGAGGTAGGAGGCTGGGCAAAGTGAGTGAAGAGGAGTGGGAGATAAAGGCTTCCAGTATGGAATGAATAGATCACAGGAATAAAAGGCATTGCATAAAGGATATAGTTAATAATATTGTAATAGCTTTGCATGGTCACAGATGGTAGCTATACTTGAGGTGAGCATAGGGTAACATATAAACTTCTCAAATCACCATGCTGTACACCTGAACATAATGTAACATTGTGTACTAACTACACTCAAACAGAAAAAAAATTAAATTCTTTTGATTTCCCCAGAACTTATCTACTAATAGCCTACTGTTGACCAGAAACCTTACTGATAACATAAACAGACTACTAACACATATTTTATATGTTATATGTATTGTACACTGTATTGTGTTTACACTGTACTGTATTTATTGAAAAAAATCTGCTTATATGCAGACCTGTGTGCACAGTTCAAACCAGTACTGTTTGAAGATCAACCACAGATAACTTGGAACAATTGCTAAGCCTAGGTAAATGGTATATGGGTGTTCACTGTACTATTCTCTCAACTCTTCGGTAGGTTCGAAAGCTTTAAAACCTAACAGTTGCAAGAAAAACCAGGGTATGCAGAAAGAAACAGGTAGAAGGTAAAAGTTGGCTCACCCTACAAATATCTTTTTTTTAAGATTAATTTATTTATTTGAGAGAGAGAGAGAGAGAGAGCACAAGCGAGAGGAGCAGGGGCAGAGGGAGAGAGGATCCCAAGCAAACTCCATGCTGAGTATGGAGCCTGATGCGGGACTCAATCTCATGACCCTGAGATTATGACCTGAGCTGAAACCAAGAATCAGATGCTTAACCACCTATGCCACCCAGGTGCCCCAACCTGTGTATCACCTTCATTAGCTTCAGAACCACCTCTGGTGCTCCACACTGGGGCTGTGAGCTCTGGAGGATGACTCATGTGTTTTTCAAAATTGTGCTTCCAGCATCCTGGCATAGTTTTCAGAATACATGTCAGCTAAATGAGAGTGAGAGTGACTTCTTTCAATGATATGCTCCCAAGGACCAAGGGTAGAGTCAGCTCTAGGGATAAACCAACCAAGTCGTATTCCCAGGCATCATGTCTTGAGGCATTTGGGTTTCTAGAAGAACCAGATGATTGGAACTGTATTAACATAGATGCTACTGTAGAACTGAAGGTCTGTGGATGGAGATTGTTCCCTGGCAATGCCCTTTGAGCCTCACCTGCCTTCTCTGGCAGGGAATGGCAAAGCTTGCAGGACTCTTTGCTTTCCTTCTTCCTCCTGCCATTGGTCCTAGAGAGTCCATGAAAGCCCAAGTTGGCTAGAGGGGCTGATGCTCTTCAGTGTCTCATCCAGTATGGGACCAGGTTTTTTGCTGCCATCTCTTCTTGATGTGATGGATTACTTTAATCAATCTTCAGATGTTGAATGAGCCTTGCATACCTGATTTATGTTTTTGGGATCTGTGAGGCAAGATATTCCCAGAATACCCCAAAGTCAGAAACCATAGATAAGAACTTTTTATTGCTTCCATTGACTGGATCATATGGCCAGACAATTGACAATGGCCAAAGAGTATGTGATATTTTGCAGATTCCGGCAATTGTTAGCAAGGGCATCTAGTCGTAAGGTAGCTGTCTCAAGTTCGATCAAATGTGTTTATTCTTGAGTTCCATCTTTTTTAGAGACTTCTTGGTCAAGCTCCATTGCATGCAGTGGTAGTCAGAGGTGTACAAACTCCCTTTGCCCTTCAGTTGGTTGATCGCATGGGCTCCCCCATTAGGCCAAGGGTTGCAGGATAAGGTTGATATACCTCAGCACTATGTCATTTGGCAAGAGAGTAAAGGCAGAGAATACTACCCTCTCCTGCAGATAGGATATACCAGAAGGACCATGTTTGGCTCTATCAGATAGCAAGGAGATCTTGGTATCTATGCCCAACTTGCAGGCTGCTGCTTCCACGACGCATGGCATAATTGGTAGCTGGCTATGGAGAGTCATAGGCTCAGGGCCTATTTCCAGGACAGCCCTGTATGTGGCCATCAAATGTCCCTCTTATGGCATATAGCATGGGGCCAAGTGCTTCCATCAGAAGATAATGGGCTCACAGATGGTCCAGAGACTCCCAGCAGTAAGAAAAAAAGAAGTGTTCTAAAGCTTCTACAATCAAAAGGCCTCTGGAGGGTACTAATAGGAGTGCCTGTTTATTACAATTTGGACAGATTCTAGGGCCTTGTGTAGGAGGGCACCCCATTCAAAATGGGCTTATTTAAAAGTATCAACATAAGTGAGCTGAAGTAAAATTTTTATTTTTTAAATTTGTCTGTATTTACTTTATTTTTATGTATTTTTAAAAGTAGGCTCCATGCCTAGTGTGGAGCCCAACGAGGGGCTTGAACTCATGACTCTGAGATCAAGATCTGGGCTGAGATCAAGAGTCAGATGCTCCACTGACTGAGCCTCCCCAGGAGCCCATTTGTTTCTTTTTAAGTGAAATTTTAAATGAGGAGTATGCTGTTTCCGCAAACCAAAAATGACTAAAAGATGTTGCAAGGTTGATTTTTTTTAAATGTTGTGGGTGCAGAGGGAGCTGTGACTGGAGTCAGAGCCATGTTGGAGTCAGAGAAGGAGCTGTGAGGACAGAAGCAGAGGCTAGAGTCGTGGGAACTCTTGGTAAATGCAGGCGGCCTCTAGAAGCTGGAAAAGGCAAGAGAATGGATTCTTCCCTGGAGCACCAGGAGGAAGGCAGGCCTGCAGACTCACTTTATACTTCTGACTTTAATAACTTAAGATAATGCATTTGTATTATCACAAGCTACTATGTTTGTGCTGATTTGTTATAGCAGCAATAGAAGACTAAAACAGGGGACTTAATGGATGGACCCTGACATCAAGGTTGAGGAACTGCACCATGGAGTACCATTCATTGTTTTTCTAAGAACTGGCCAGTTAAATGGAGAGACAGTGGGGAGAATTAGCACTTTTAAAAATAAGTCACACTTAATAGCTTCCAATACTAAGGCCCTATTTTAATTTATATTGGGATTCATCAACTATTTCAGGCAAGGAGAAGGGAGTTCCATGGGATTCCATTTTGTTAAGCCAATTGTAAGCACCAAAAACTTAATTCTAATTTTTCACTCAGTGGGTCAGAGGATCTATACTCACTATGAGATAGTTAAGGGTAATGGGCACTTTGACCATGGAAAGTTTAGGCAAAGAAGCTTCAGTGTTTAGGGTGACTTATACTTATGTACTTTCTATTTATGTTTGTTAACTACCCTAAGAGTATGGAGGCACTATGTGTAGGAGGAGGGGCAAAGGGAGAGGAAGAGGGACAAGTAGACTCCCCACTGAGTGGGAGTCTGATGTGGGGCTCAATGTTAGGACCCTGAGATCATAACCTAATTTGAAAACAGATGCTTAACTGACTGAGCCACCTAGGTGCCCGTTTTTTTTTTTTTTTAATAGAGGGAAATATGCACGAAACTTTTTTTTGAGTCAACTGTTTTGATGCTAAAAATACCATTTCTTGGGGATGCCTGGGTGGTTCAGTTGGTTGAGAGTTTGCCTCTTGGTTTCAGCTTGGGTTGTGATCTCAGGGTCGTGGGATTGAGCCCAGCTTAGGGCTCTGCACTCAGTGTGTCTGCTTGTCCCTCTCCCTCAGCTCTTCCTCCTGCTTTCTATCTCTCTCTCTCTCACTCTCTCAAAGAAATAAACAAAATAATTTTTAAAAATACCATTTCTTGCTGGAGTGGAAAATTAATTATTGTGATCCTATAAATTTTTATTTTGCAAAACAAATCCATGAATTCAGTGAAAGCACAGTCATGAACTGTACTAGGTTTTATTTGCCATGAAATAAAATGAGCTGATTAGTCAATTAAATGATGGAGAACATATGTGGGAGTAGCTGTTGATGGTGAGCTTGCCATAAAAAAAGATGAAAATCAACACTATAGGCTTAGCAATTAAAATAGGAATTGAAAATATGGCAGTGGAGCAGAATAGATTCTGACAGAATGGGAGAAATGACAAGGTTGGTATTTCCAAACAGATGGTGCCCCAAAGCAACATTCTCTGACCATGCTGGAAAATATGTGTGGTGAGGAGGTGGCCCAAGTGGATCAACTGGGTTTCATCATCTTTTTCAGACTTCCTTGGTTGTGTTCCTTCCAAAGCCATCTGTAGCATCAGCCAGTCATGGAGAAAGGATGCTCTGAAGTCAGTCCCAGCACACCCATACCGAGCATCAAGAAGAAGGCAGATGAATACTTAAAACCCATTCTGGGGATCCCTGGGTGGCTTGGCGGTTTGGCGCCTGCCTTTGGCCCAGGGCGTGATCCTGGAGTCCCGGGATCGAGCCCCGCGTCGGGCTCCGGCATGGAGCCTGTTTCTCCCTCTGCCTGTGTCTTTCTACCTCTCTTTCTCTCTCTATGTCTATCATGAATAAATAAATAAAATCTTTAAAAAATAAAAATAAAAAAATTTTAAAAACCCCATTCTGTCCTCCAAAAACGTGCTGAGCTTTCTACTTGGTAGGCAACTAGGGAGCCACAGAAATTATCTGGATCTGTCAAAGTGGCTATGGATGCTGACACGAGCCACACCAGGGTGGAGGTGGCCTTTGCCAAAAAACCACATAACTTACCTGCTTATGCCTGCCAGCAATTTTGGAAAATGCATAAAAAAAGACTTAGAATAACAAACTCCTGCCTTGCTTCAGCTGTTAAAATAAAAGCTGCATTTTCACTTCTATGGTTTGATACGTTTTTATGCCCAAGCAGCTATCTTGGGTTAGTTAAACCAAACAGGGGATTCCATTCAATGGAATGCAATGGAACCAATGCTAGCATTGTGTTCAGGAGCTCTCAGTCTGGGAGGTTGTGAGATCACACGGCAAGTCACATTTCTTCCACCTTTAGCCTGAAACAAAAGCAAGGGAGCAGTGATGTGGAATTGGTCCCCCTCCCCCGGAACCGAGACTCCTCTCCCTAGGCATTTGAGGAGACACCCACTGTGTCTCCCTGGAAAACCTAGCTGCTACCCTGGTGAAAGGTTAAGAACGGGCCTCAAGCAGTGTGGGAAGTTTAGGATATCCATATTTTTTATTCTGAGGCTCATGAGAATATCATTTAGAAATTACAGCGTATGTCTTTGTTGGCTCTATTTCATATAAAAAAAATCAGAGCACACGGCATTTTAACATGGGAACGTCACACTTTAACAGCTCCAACCAGTATTTAGGGTAAACTTGCTTTAAGCTTATGCGCTCCTTGCTTGCTCCTAGGTCCTTTGGTCTGTAGTGGAACTAACCTACTTTCCTTGAGATTTGCAGAATACTGGCCTTGAGGACTGGAGTTCCAAACTTTCCCAGAAGATAAGGCCTAACCACCTTTGAAAACTGCCCCAACTGATGCCAGCAAGTCTGTTCAAGGACATGTCAACATGTGGCTAACCACCTGGGCACCTGCTTCTCCTGTGCACCGCTTGCCCCCTTTTCCTGAGCCCTCTCTTTTAAAACCCTCAGGCACCTCCAGACGTGGAAGATGGTCTATGAAACCTATGCCCACCATCCTCCCAGGTTGGTGGCTTTCTGAATAAAGCAACCTTTCCTTTCCTACTATCACTTGTCTCTTGAGTATTGATTTTTCACTGGTGAGCAGCTGAACCTGAGTTGGGAGGCAGTTCTCTGTCCAGGACCAATACCCGCAAAGCCTCCTGAAGGTAATGGCTCTTCTCACTGCCCTCAAGCCCTTCTCACCGCCCTCAAGCCGTTGCTGGCCAGGCCTTCTTGGGCCGGGTGCACTTTGTGGTGGCTGGCAGCAGAGAACTTATGGGACTGAGGGTCCCAGGCCCTCTCAGCAGGTCGGGATGGGGGGCCAGCTCCCCAGGCAGAGCCCTCCAGGAGCCTGCGGGGCACAACTGTCCCTGGGGGAAGTGGGCACTGTAGCGAGGACATGGAGGGGGCGCGTAGGGAAGCCAGGGAAGACTCGACAAGGTTGAGCGGGGATTGTCCCCATGCCCCCCCAACCCCCGCCTGTCAGATGCTACCCTGCTACTTCCCTGCTCCTCCTGCCAGCACCTCAGGGCGCCAGCTCCTTCCTGCCCATCGGTTAGGTGGGACAAATCCGGCCCTCCACATCCTATCCCCTGGTTCCCGGGCCTGTCCCCTTCGAAGCAGGGGCTGCCGGGGCCCAGGCCATGCATGCGGCAGTGGCAGCGATTGAGCTTGCTGCTCTGGGCACAGGCATAGGCAGCTCGCAGGAGTAGGGCCACTCGCCGGCCCGTGTGGGAGCGCCGGTGCACCGTCAGGTTGCTGCTGTTGGTAAAGTGCTTCCCGCAGAACTCACAGCTGCCCCCAGGCCCACGGCTCTTGCCCACCGGCTTTGGCATCTTCTTTGGGGACAGCTTTTTTTTTTTTTAATTGAAATAAGTTTATTTGCAGAAGAAGAACATCTGAACATCAGGTACAGTCTGATCCACAATGATCCAACAACAGTAGGGACTCATTCTGGGAGTGCTCTTGGGCAGTTTGGAGGAGGAAGTCCATGTGGAGCAACAGCTGAACAGTTACCAAACTTCATAAAGCCATCCAACCTGAGTATTACACGATACATAATGACCATGACATGGTAATAAAAATACAATAGCAAATACTCACTACTTTGTGAGTTACAGTTACAATATAAACAGTTTAGGCCCTCTTTAAAAAAATGAAAAAATATATCTATTACAGCTTTATTTCAAGCATTTCAGTTGGGGCTGCGCTGGGGGCCATTGCGATGTGCCCTCTGGTGCTCGGCAGCATGGGCACGCTACTGTGCACACAGGTCCCCAACGCGGCGCAGCAGCTGGCACCGCGTACTGCTTATCTCCCAGGGGTGGCTGATGTCCATTGACACAAAAATTGTAAAACTGTTCATGAGGCACAATTTATCTATTTACTTTCTTTTGTTGCTTGTACTTTTGGAATTGTGCTTTTGTATGTAAGAACCCAGGACCAAATCTAAGGTCATAATTCACCTCTGTTTTTTTTTTTTTTCCTAAGTGTTTTATAGTTTTAGGACCTACATTTAGGTATTTGATCCTTTCTGAGTTAAGTTTTGTATATGATGTGAGGTAAGAGGCCCATTTTATCCTTTTGCCATGTGCCTACCCAGTTGTCCCAGGATCATTTGTTAAAAAAAGATGTTCTTTTCTTCACTGAACTGTGTTGGTGTTTTTGGCTAAAATCAGTTGATTATTCAAAGATCCAGCATATGTAATGAACCCTTACAACTGAATAACAGCAAGTCAAAATCCCAATTTAAAAATTAGTGAAGGAGGGGCACCTGGGTGGCTCAGTGGTTGAGCTTCTGCCTTTTGCTCAGGTCGTGATCCCAGGATCCTAGGGTCAAGTCTGCATCTGCATCTGGCCCCCTGTAGGAAGCCTACTTCTCCCTCTGCGTATGTCTCTGCCTCTCTCTCTGTGTGTCTCATGAATGGATAAATAATATCTTTTTTAAAAATAAAAATTGGTGAAGGACTTGTATAGAAATTTCTCCAAGGAAATATGCAAATTGCCAACAAGCACGTGAAAAGATGTTCAACGTCATAAATTACTAGGCAAATGCAAATCAAAACCACAATGAGGTACCATTTCACACTCACGAGGCTAACCAAAACCAAAACCAAAATAAAACAAAACAAAAGAGAAATTAACACATGCTGGAGAGGATATGGAGAAACTGGAACCCTCACATGTTGCAGGAATGTAAAATGGTGTAGAACTTTGCAAAACAGCCCAGCAGTTCCTCACAAAAGTAAACAGAATTACCAATGACCTAGCATATACCCAAGAGAAATGAATACATATGTCTACACATACACTTGGAGACGAATGTGAATCTTACCTTTATTCAAAATAGCCAAATCGAAGAAACAAACCATATGTCCAACAAATGATTATTGTATAAACAAATTGTATATCCATATAATGGAATATTTGGCCATGCAATTGAATGATGTAGCAATCCATGCTACAACATGGATGAACCTCAAAAACATTGTGCTAAGTGAAATAAGCTAGAAACAAAAGGCCACATTTTATATGCTTCCATTTGTAGAATAGGAAAATCTATAAAATATCCTTGTCTTATTTCTGATTATGGGGGAAAAGCATTTAGTCTTTCACCATCAAGTATATTAAGTGTAGGCTTTTTATAGATAGTCTTTACCAGGTTGAGGAATGAATTGAGGATATTGATGTTTACTGGAAGATTTCTCAAGTTTCTTTCTGGTGTCATATGAATATTTTTCATTAGCAACCATTGTGTGATGCTGTTGAATTTACCTAAGCCATACTCTCTGCACATGGACTGTGTATCATCATCAGGCAAGGGGTAACCTTAACATTTTTCTCTGGTGGAGGAAATGTACATAATCCACTCTTAGTAAGAAATAATATTATCAGAAAGAAATGAGGCTTCCTTTCTAGAAAGGAAGGGAATTTTCATTAAAATCACTTACAAGTTAGATTGAAGGCCAAAAAATGTTTCAAAATATATGCATTTTTCTCCATTCAACTGTTCTTGCTATTCTTGAGCTCCTGACATTCAGTGTTAGTAATTCTTTTATTGCTAAGAAATTTGCTAGTAGGTTTTCCTGTAATATTTGTTAAGACTTAGCTATTTCAACTGCCTGTGAAATGTTTGGATAAGTTGTAACCCTTAAACCAGTAATGGTGATTTTGCACATTCTAAAATTGTATGTTGATAGAGTGATTCAACAGTAATTTTTCTAACCTCTTCTTAAAAGGCTGATGAATCTAAAACCTCAAATTTCTGATTATGATGTTCAGAGATCCACACATTCCTTTATTACTGCAGTAAAATATTTTAGATAAAGTGACTTCCTGAAAAAAAAAATCAAACATTGCAGTGATTTTTGATGTTATAAACTTCCACTTCCCTTCCATAGGTCTTGTACTAGGGCTTTGTTTTCATTGTCATATAAATGTGCTACTGATTCTCTCTACCTAGGAGCCTTCTGCCATCCTCTCCTGCTACCGGTGCCACAGGGAGGTGTGGCTCTCCCTCAGGGTCAACCCATGTATCACAGATACTCTTTTGTGGCCCTGGGATCTTTATTGTCCCAGCATCAACCTCACTTTTCTATAAAACCAGTTGAAATCTGTTCTGGTTTCTTTTGTGGGACTATTAGAGCATAAAAGTATGTATGTGATGTAAAAATAGTAATATAAAAAACTGAGCTGTGCCTTCAAGAAGGGGCTTGGACCTGCTGTTTGAAATACAGCTACAAGAGAATGGGAGGTCATCAATCCTGCCTTCCTGTCATAGGCTATATTCCCTGAAAGTCCTGCCAGTGTTAGCTCACACTGACCCCAGGGCCAGAGACTTAGAAGAAAGGAAATACGCTTGCTTTATCTGTGCACCATCAGCACACACCCACGTATGCACCAGGTTCTGTGCTGAGTGTTTGACAGGTGATGTTCCGTGTAACGCTGCCATCTCATGCAAGCAGCAGAGGACAGGTCTGCCTGTGAAGGTTGCCAGCAGGGGCGCAAGATTGGAGGCTGGATGAGGAGTTCTCCCATCAGATATTTTCTAGTACCTCTTGAGTATCTGGGCTCCTCACTGTTCTAGGCTCAAGGCACAATGCCTCAAGGAAGAACACCATGTGGTGATGACAGGGGAAGATCTGCCTGGGGGAGGTGACAGGGTGGAGGAGAGGTGACAACCGGAAGCGTGGGTCTAATACAATAAAAAAGAGCCTAACTTCTGATCTGTTGATATCAAATAGAACTACGTGTGACTGGGAAACTCCAGAAGGAGGAAAAAAGATGGGTAAGCAGAAGTGGATCTGGGGTCCAGAGGAAAATGAGGTAAAAAATCAAAACCCCAACTGGTGTGTGCTCTGCTCCAAAGACAAGCAGCAAACCCTCCCTCCACAGACCAGCAGACAGACTTCAGACAAGCCCAGTGCCATTTAGTGGGTATCTGGACCCCTCTCCATATCTGGTGCTCTGTGAAGGTGCTGGGCTTGACTTTGGGCACTCCAGTAGCTGAAGAGTGACTGTGGAAGGGTACATGGGTGGCTCAGTCAGTGAAGTGTCTGCCTTTGGCTCAGGTCATGATCCCAGAGTCCCGGGATTGAGCCCTGTATCAGGCTCCCTGCTCAATGGAGAGTCTGCTTTTCCTTCTTCCTCTGTTCTTACTCTCTATCTCAAACAAATAAAATCTTAACAAAAAAAGAAAGAAAAGTGATGTGATGTGGAGACAGTGGAGACCATCCCAGTGAAAGGAAACAGAAGCTAACTGTGACCCCTTGCTGAATCAGTGGCAGTATTTTCACAGTTGTGACTCACTTCCTATACGTGATGCATGAAAGCAAATGGAAGGGTTGTTCTTTCTTCCCTGTTTTGATGTAGTTCTGATAGTAAGGTACATGGGTCTTGTTTCATGGGGTCTTTGGATCCCTGGGTGAGCATGAACCATGGTTTTTTAAAAAAGTCTTTCCCCCACTTTGGAAAGTGGCACAGTGTATACTCTCCACCAAACTCCATTGATTATCCATTTCTCATAGTCGATGATGGCATCCCTTGAAGAGAAACAAATGGGCATTCTACAAAATTCTTACTTGAGCTTATTTTTTAAATATTTTATTTTTATTTATTCATGAAAGACACACACACACAGAGGCAGAGAAATAAATAGAGGGAGAAGCAGGCTCCTCATGTGCGGAGCCCGATGTGGGACTTGATCCCAGGACCTGGGTTCATGACCCAAACCAAACGCAGATGCTCAACCACTGAGCCACCCAGGTGCCCCACTTGAGGTCTTTAAATGGAAGAGTTCCTGGTGGAGGGCACTCAAGTCTAATCTCAATCAATTGATAGCCCCTCAATTGACTCCCAGATGTGAGCCAGTTTATAGATCTGGAACCCCTTGAATGAAGGGGAGGCCATGTCCCCTGAAGAAAAATTTCACTACACTGCCAGAGATATATACTCTTGATCTTTCTGTCAGCCTTCCCCCAAAGAGACTTATGGCCTATTATCAGGGTGACTTGCATTAGGGGAAAAGAAGTAACCAGCCTTTTGTGGGGGGAGAAACGAACACTGCTTCTGAGCTGACATGAATTCCAAAGGGCCCAAAGTATTGCTGTGGCTCACCAGTCAGAGTGAAGCTCATGGAGGTCAGGTTATCAATGGAGTTGTAGCTCAGTACTGACTCACGGTGGGCCCTTTAAGTCCCCAAACTTACCCTATGGTTATTTCCCCAGTTCCAGACTATAACTAGAACACATATACTCAGGAACTGGCAGAATATCCACATTAGTTCCCTGACCTGTGGAGTGACAGATATTATTGTAAGAAAGGCCAAGTGGAAACCACTAGAACTTCCTTTACTTAGGCCAATAGTAATCCAAAAGCAATGCTTCATTCATCCAGGAATTTCAGAGAGTAGTGCCACCATCAAGGACCTGAAACATGCAGGAGTGGTGATTCCTACTACACGACAACTCACCTGGCATATATTTTTTCTTTTTCAAATCTTTATTTAAATTCTAGTTAGTCATCTTGCATATTTAACCTGTGTAGAACACAAATACATCTCAAGGCTCTTGGGTGGTGCAGTTATTTAAGTGTTCCACTCTTGGTTCAGGCTTGGGTGGTGACCTCAGGGTCATGATTTCAAGGGCAAGAGATCAAGCCCCCCTTCGAGCCTTGTGATGGGCTCAGTGCTCAGTGCTCAGTGCTCAGCGTGGAGACTGCTTGAGATTCTCTCTCTCTCTCTCAAACTACATAAATAAATATTTAAAAAAAGAAAAGCAGATATATCTTGGAGGACAACAGTGCTTTATTGTAAAATCATGGAGGTCGGGATTCAGGTTACACCCACTGTTTCAGATGTGATGTCATTGCTTGAGTGAATTAGCATATCCTGTGGTAGCTGGTATGCAGCTCTTGATCGGGCAAATGTCTTTTCCCCCTGCTTAATAACTGTTAGTAAAGACTACCAGAAGCCTTTGATGTCACCAGGCAAGGCCAGCAATACATCTTCACTGTCCTACCTCAGGGATTTCTCAACTGTCTAATCCTGTGTCCTAATTTAATTCCTGGAAACTTGATAGACTTTCCCTTCCACAGGATTATCACAAAGGACTATTACATTGATGATGCTAGGATGATTGGACCTAGTAAGCAAGAAGTAGCAACTACTCTAGACTTCAGGGCTTCCCTGAGTGATCACTGGCTCCAGCTAGAAGATCAGGGACCTTCATGCTGTTCCCTAAGGGAAGGTTTCCTTCAGAAGCATTTCTGTTCCCAGCCCATTGTTTCTGACAATAAGTCAACCTGCCATCACTTATCATCATAAAAGGGCACAATAGCAAGAGAGATTATTACGGGAATCTGAGGGCCAACTTTCAATAGAGGACCACAGTTTGGGGGGCACCTGGGTGGCTCAATCAATTAAGCTTCTGCCTTCCACAGGTCATGATCCCGGAGTCTTGGGATCAGGCCCTGCATCAGGCTCCCTGCTCAGTGGAAAGTCTGCTTCTTCCTCCCCCTCTGTTCCTTCTTGCTGCTTGTTCTCTCTTTCTCTCTCAAATAAAACAAATATTTTAAAAAATAAACTACAGGGGTTTTTGAGTGTGAGTCTGTGATTGTGGAGGGGGTGGGGAAACCTCCTTCCCACTGCCACCTTTCCGCACAGATCCTCCCAAGTACTGCACTCCCACTTATCCTCTCCACCTCTTCGGGGTGCTCCCCTTCCTCACTGCAACTTAAGCAAACCTAGGAGTGGGGCCCAGGGAGTGTGGCCTCAAAGTCTCAGTGCTGAGTTTGGGACAGATAGGGCTAGGCAGGGAAAGCTAAGGAGAGGCCCCAGAGTCAGGCTCCTATAAATCCCAAGGACACTGAGATGCAACAAAAACAGAAGATAAGAAAGAAGATCTGGTCATCTGGCCCCAAATTTTAAGGAACATCTTCCTTTGACGGCTACAAAGTAATCACAGAGACCCAGCAGACCCAAAACCAGCCATCTGCCATTAATTAGAGATGGCACAAGAAATCACAAGGCCATAAACTCCCTAGTCAGCCTCTCTATAAAAGGCCAAACAAAAAACCTTCAGTTCCAACCCTGTCCCTACCCCTCTCACTTCTGAGAACTTTCTCTGTATCTTTGCTTAAAAAACTTCTATCACTTTACTCACTCTTCTTTGTCCAAGAGATTCATTCTTCCACTCTGAGAGACAAGAACCAAGCATTCCTGCAACAGTGCCAAAATGTTTTTCTGAGCTCAGTGCTAAGTGAGACCGAGCTCTGCGGATAGGACCAGATCGCTGACCCCAAGGTAACAACAGCAAACCTTGAGTGTGTTTGCTCAGAGACCAGGTCTCCCTGTGTTGCCCAGGCTGGGTACAGAGGCTCTGGACAGGCACGAACCCACTTCTGGTGCCCAGGCCAATTCTGACCTGCTCCATTTGCAACCTGGGCGCAAGTCCACCTCTCCTCGGGCAGCCTGGAGGTCTCCCGCTTCGGGGAGGTTAGCCCAAGTGAAGGCGAACTTGGGAACGAACGTAGCCCGCACAGCCGACCAGCAGAGCGCACGCCAGCCCAGAACACCCGGGGCAGCCCAGTGCCCCCCTCCCCGCCTCCGCCCCCGGCATCTCTGCCGAGCAGCTGGGACCAGAGGCGCGGCCGCCACGCCCGGACCGCCCGGTTGGAAGCACTCACCACGCACCAGCAGCGGCACCAGCAGTGTCATCACACGGACGTGCTGCTCCTCTTGGAGTCCTCCAAACCACCCCAGGCGCCGGTAGGCCCAAGGGGGAACAGTAACCTGCCCAGAGTCACTCCATTAGTGGGCAGCCAGCAGAGCCAGGATGCGAACCCCTGGGATCCCCGTGGGGCGCACCCTGACCACCTCAGCAGCAACGCCGCCTCCCCGCGGAGACAGGTGCGCCCGGGGAAAATCTGCAGGATGCAAGGGGCGGATGAAACCGCTGAAGGTCACACGCCCAAGTCAGGTCTCCCCGGGCCAACCAAGAATATACGAATGGGCAAGTAAGAGTCCACGGGCTCTCAGTCTTCGGGACCAACCCAGAGCAGATAGGAGCCCGCGCTCGCTCTGTCTCTCTGACCTAGTCCCTCGCCCCCAAGCTCTCTGCCTAGACTCTGCGAGAGGCACAGCTTCCTCGCAGCTCTGCAGAAGCAGCTCCTGCACGCGGCTGTGGATCTCCTGGGCCACGAGGGCCAGGAACTGCTCGGACAGCAAGGGAACCGTTCCAGGGTGCGCATCTCAGGCCGAAGCCACCGACCGGCCGTTGGCAAAGCTCCAGGAGCCGCCTGACGGTTTCCTGGGGCCCAGCGGCACAATCCACAGGGGCAGGTAGGAGGCCACCAGGCTGCGCCTTCAGGGTGGGGTGGGGTGTGGTGGGGTAGGGTCAGCTCCTGGTGGCAGGCACAGCAACTCTGGGGCTGTTACACTCAGGAGGCCTTTGGCTCCTGGGAGCCCGGGCTGGACGCCAGGGTCAGGTTCCTAGGCCTTGTGACCCCAAAACCAGCTGTGACCACCATCCAAGGTGCCGGGTGCCCCGGGTGGACGACATTAAACAGCAGGTGCATGACCGCCGTGCCCCGTGCTCTCAGTCCCAGTCCATCAGCCTGAGTCCAGCCCCAGCAGAAGTGTGTCCAGGGCCGTGGCCTCTGTGGATTCCAGGCAGTGGGGTTCTTGCACTCTCCACCCACTTCTGTGCGGGGTTGGGAGGCCCCATCGCAGGCGGCTGTCTCCTCTCTGTCCGGGACCCACGCACCACTAGGCCCTGCTCCCACCAGGGAAGTAGCAGCAGCCCTCAAGTCTGGCGTCCGGACGCCAAGGGCTCCAGCTGGGGAGCAAGGTTTGTATGATGTGGCCTGAGTGACAGCATCGCCTCTGGCCTGGCGCCAGCTCAGCCAGGGAGGAAAATGTGACCCCTTGGAGGGCTTGGCCCGTGAGGGATCATTTGGAAGACAAGAGGCAGGGTGGCAGGCGAACCCCAACACCCCCCCAACACCCAGGAGCCCTCTGCTGGGGGCCAGGGCTGAGAGAAGCACACTGGGTAGGGAGATCAAAGCTCAGGTGTTGAACAGAAAAAACTAGAAAGGTACCTGAAGGTCACTGGGACCCGCCAGACCAAGATCAGAGGCATCAGCCCAGGAGAGCTTATGAAAGTGCCAACTGTCCAGCTCATGCGAGATGCGGGGCGTCGGGGTGTCGGGGTGTCGGGAAAGGGGGCCCCAGAGACGTGCAGGGCCTCCCAGGAAATTCTCCGTGCACTGGGACGTTTGAGATTCAGTGACCCAGTTGAAGGCGATCCCCACCCCTTCGGTTCCTCTGGGGTGGACGGGAGAGAAGCCTCGGTAGGATCAGGAACAGGGGACGTCCCACCCAAGCCCCTGGGCTTTGGAAGAGCTTCTGACCGGAAAAGGGAAGGCTTCCAAAGCGGCAGGAGGCCCCTAGGAGGCCAAGGAAGTGGCGGCCACTCCCACGTCAGCATGCTCTGCGGCCCAGACAGCGGGACGGGAGTCTCTGGGCCTGCCGGGAAATGTAGTCTACAGGGCGGGCGCGCGCCTGCGTTCTGCGCAGCTGCCCCGGGGAGCCTGGGAGAGCCGTGGGCGCCGAGGCGGTGAGTCCCTGAGCGGCCAGAGGGCGTGGCCGTCCCTGGGGCGCGGGCGCGGGCGCGGGCGGCAGGGCTCCCATCCCGCTAGGGCTACGCCAACCGGCCGCCGCCAGCCCTGACCTGGCGGCAGGCGCGTGGACGAAGGACACGCGGCGGGCCCCTGTCCGGCCCCGGTCGCCGCCGCCGCTCCCTGTGACCCGGCCGGGCCTTCCCGCGGTTGTCCGGGATCCTGAGCGCCCGTCAGGACGCTGGGACATCCTGGTGGGGAGTGCGCTGGGGCCGCACCCGCGCCCCAGGCAGCCGATTTGTAACCGGCTTTTAGAAGTTCCCGCGACGTGTCGCCTTAGCCTTTCTGCAAGTGCCCGCTTTGCATGCACCCTGGTTATCCGTGGGCCGTGTGAGCGCGGGCTCGCTCAGGCGGCTTTGGAGAGAAGCCGTGAGCGCAGGGGTGCAGTGAGGTTGCTCTGCGGGAGGGCGGATGGAGGGACCGCGGGACAATCAGGGCCCTAGTGGACGTGTTTGAGCGTTGGGGCCCGTGTGGGGAGGGCTGCCAGCTCTGAGGCCCAGCACAGTCAGGGCGGGTCCACAGCCCAAGGCAGCCCGCTTCCTGGATGCCTTCCAGCGGGGAGGGTTCGGTGCCTGGGGGTGGGGGGGGGACGGGGAAAGCTTTCTAGGAATGAATCTTTGGGAGCAATAAATTGGCTTGAGCGGTTCTCCTGTGCCAGGCCACGCAGCTGCAGTTCACTTCCATGCAGTTGAATCTACTACTACAGGAAATCTTTATGAAATCAATTCTATGATTATTTCCCTGTTACAGACAGAAGCACTGGATGTCAGGGTCACAAAGCCAGCAGGTTATCACATGTGGATGGATCTGCTGCTAAAGTACAGGTTAGCATGGAGATAAAGTATATAGGGTCACAATGTACATTTGGGATGACTACGTAGGAAGATAATGAGTATTTCTATTCTTGTGCTACTGCAGGGAAGAGGACAGGTACATGAGGCATCTGGGCAAATATGTAGAGAGAGGATCCATAGCATAGGGTGAGTAGTGGTATTGAGATCTGCGTTTGACCTCATCTGTGACCTCAGAGATTGCACTAAGAACATTTTGATAGTTTTAAACATGACCGTTGCAGAGATCTGTTCATTTTAGCCTGGTCACCATAACCCTCTGGCATATACTGTGTGACCTGGGACAAGTTATTCAGTGCTCCTGAGCCACAAATCTCAGTCCCCTCCTCTGTACTCAGGGCATAATACTAGCCCCCACCTCCTAGATTTGGGTGAGGGCTACGGGACCTGACCTATGCAGGAGGCTTAGAGCAGTACCTGGACACAGCAGGAGGAACATGATAAGTGTCCTTCATTCATCACCCAGAAAAGATGGCGGGTAGCCCATGCTGTTGTGGTGTATTTTTCTCCAGAGGAAGCCCCGCGTGCCCTACCAGGAGGAGGTTCAGGATGATGCTGGCTGAAGTACACACCCCTTGAGTAGAGAGGAACGAAGGCTTGTGGATTTGCAGCCTTTGGAGGCGTGGCTGCAGCTAATATATCTGCATCTGAAGGTGACCGAGGGTCACTCAGAGCCACTTGGACTTTCAGGATTGTTAGCCAGTGCTCCTTCCCCCATTTCTTTTGTGGCCTGTGTATATTCAGAAACACAAGACAGTTTGCATTAGACTGGAGCTGGGGTTATAGGTCAGCACATCTGTGGATCAATGGAATTCTAGAGCCAAACTGTCCAGTAGAACTATCTACAATGAAATCTATGGAGCACTTGAAATGTGCTCCATAGATTTGAATGAGAAACTGAATGTGTAATTGCAATGAATTTAAACTGAAACTGCCACATGGGACTTCTTGCTACCATATTGTGTAGCAGAGTTTTAGAGGGTCCATATTTGGTCTAAAACATTTTGTAAATTTTTGGAAAATGGATGCGGATTTAGGTGTGTATGTGTATTTTTCTAGGAAGTGATTCCATGGCCTTCATTAAATTCTCAAAATCACCAAAGAAGATTAAGTTCTGCTGCTTTAGGGCTTGGTGGAAAGTAAGCAAGTTAGGGGAAGTAAGTATATCCTCTGGTAACAACTGCTGTTCCTTCTTTCTTGCTTTGCCCTGTCCTTAGCTGTGGGTAGCTCCCCTTGACGCCTGCACAAAGAAACCTATTGGAATCTGAGACTTCTAGCCCCAGAGAAATTGCACACCGCCAGAACAGGGCGATGGCTGTGGCCCTGGGTTGTGCAATCCAGGCCTCCTTGAATCAGGGCTCCGTGTTTCAAGACTATGATGCTGACTGTGAAGTCTTCCGCCAGCGCTTCAGGCAGTTCCAGTACAAAGAAGCAGCCGGCCCTCATGAAGCTTTCAACAAACTCTGGGAGCTTTGTTGTCAATGGCTGAAGCCAAAGATGCGTTCTAAGGAGCAAATCTTGGAGCTGCTAGTGTTGGAGCAGTTCCTAACCATCCTGCCCACGGAGATAGAAACCTGGGTGAGGGAACATTGTCCAGAGAATAGAGAAAGAGTTGTGTCACTGATAGAAGACTTACAGAGAGAACTTGAGATACCAGAGCAGCAGGTGAGAAAAGACTTTGGGATCATGGTAATTAGACAAAGAGAAATAGCAGAGACATCTGATCCTAGATCAGACATTTCATTTTGAGCCCCATGCTTTCCTGGAAGTGATTTTCATTTTTCTCTTCTGCTGTAATTAGCATATATGGCTCAGTGATTCTCAACTATTAAACCCAACTTGTATTCTATAACAAATATTTGGTACTGCCTCTTCTATGCTGAAATGAAACTTATGTGTAATATAACCAACTTACATACACAAAATAAAAAACATTAAGGGTTCTGTGATCCATGGGCCAAATGCAGCTCATGGCCGGTTTTATGCAGCCCATGATCTAATAATGCTTATTTATTATCTTTGTAAAGAGTTGTTAATACAAGAACTGTTTGCAGTAGACCAACATGCCCCACAAAGTGTAAATTATTTATTATCTGACTTTCTATAAGAAAATGTTGCCAATCCAAGTCAAGTGGAGCCTAGAAAGGATGTAAAGGAAAGTGAATGTAGTTTGTGATAATCAAATAGGCATATGAACACACACGTTGGGGCGTGACTATACTGGAAAACCTCATGAGGTTGTCGATGCCCCATCTATGCACAAACTTACTGTGAAGGCAACAGCCACCAGCACTGCTGGTCCTGTAATTTTCCCAAGTGGCAACAAGTTAGTAAATCTGAACAATAAGTGATAGAGTGGTTGTTTGGTTTCCAAAGTAGGGCTTTCCTGGAAGATTTAAATCATGCTAAATTATGCAAAAATATTTTGTGCTTATCTGTACCTCAGAGTGAGGTTCTTGACAGGTTCTTTTTACCTAGATGGAAGTTTGAGGGGCAAGTACAAAGTTGGTAGGGACTTGAAACATTTTAGCACTATGAATGATTGATACATACTCCCATCTCCGCCTGCTAAGTTCTTTCTTTTTTTAGAAGATTTTATTTATTTATTTGAGAAAGAGATAGGGGGAGAGAACTCGAGCAGGGAAAAGAGAGAGAAGCAGGCTCCCCATTGAGCAGGGAGCCTGACGTTGGGCTCAATCCCAGGGCTCCAGGATCATGACCTGAGCTGAAGGCAGATGCTTAGTAGACTGAGCCACCCAGGCGCCTCTTCACCTGCTGAATTCTGATAGCTGCCTGTCATCATGCCACATCACCCTTTGGTGGCAGCGCACTGCCTCCTGCTCAGAGGCACCTGGCACAGGGCAGAACCTTTGGCAAAAGGGAGAAAGGGCTTCTAGTTGGGCCTTAGGAACCCAGGATTGCGTGTTGATGCGTCTGTGCAGTTATCCTGCTGGATCTAGAGTCTTCCCAATTTCCCTATCTCCCCCTCCCAGGATAGAATGAATTTATGGTTTTCCCTTCCTTTCTCTGTCTTCTGGGTTTGGCTTGCTATATGAGATTTTACCTGCCTGTAGCCCAATTGTGCACTGCCCAGTGTGGTAGCCACCAGCCAAGTGTGGCTCTTGAGCACTAGAAATGTGGCTAGTCCAAATTGAGATGTGCTGTAAGTATAAAACAGTCATCACATTCAGAAGACTGAGTATGAACGATGAAGTAGGCGAAATATCTCATTAATACTTATTTATATTGATTACACTCTAAAATTGTGGTGCTTTAGCTATATTGGGTGAAATAGTGCATGTCATTAGGATTGACTTAACCTATTTATTCTTTTTCTGTATGGGTACTGGAAACTTAACATGACATGGCTGGCTCACATTGTTGCTATTGGGCAGTGCTGGTCTAGACTAGAGATTGATGGGTTCTGCCGTTTTCCCCAGATCGATAGGCAGGAAATGCTCTTGGAGGAGCTGGCACCAGTGGGAACGGCACATGTAGCGCCCAACATCCACCTGGAGTCACCCTCACTGCAAGTGATGGGACCTGCCCCAGAAGCCCCAGTGGCAGAGGCCTGGATCCCACAGGCGGGGCTGCAGGAGTTGGACTATGGTGCCGCTGAGGATTGCCAGCCCTTCCTGGACCCTGGTAAGGCAAGGGTGTGACTTCCCTTTTGTGGTTTGTATGTTGAGAGCTCCAGAGCTCCCTGGGTTTGGGGTTGTGTTAGAAACGGTGATCACTGGATGGAAAGGAGTGCTGCTGGAAGAGCAGGAGGGGGGATACCTTTCTGGGAACAGTTAGGAACAAAGCTCGGGACAGCAGATGGGATTCAGAACCCCTTAAGCTATGACCCTGCTCAGGAAGCCTATTTTCCTCTTTTCATTTTTTTTTTATTTTTGTAAAATGCACATAACATAAGGTTTAGAATTTAATCATTTTTAAAAAGATTTTATTTATTTATTAGAGAGAGCATAAGCAGGGGAGGAGCAGAGGGAGAAGCAGACTCTTCACTGTGCAGGGAGCCCAACGCAAGGCTCGATGTTGGGACTCCAGAATCATGACCTTAGCTGAAGGCAGATTCTTCACTGACTGAGCCCCCCAGGTGCCCCAACATCTTAAACATTTTGACATGTATAGTTCAATGGTATTGACTACATTCATAATGTGACACCATTCCTACCATCCATTTCCATATCTATTTTTATTTTGTAAACTGAAACCCCATGCTCATTTAAACAAGAACTTTCCATCTCCCTCGCCCCTGGAGACTACCATTCAACTTTCTGTCTCTATAAATTGGACTCTCTATGTACCTCATGTAAATGGAGTCATACAGTATATGTTGTTTTATGACTGGCTTATTACACTTAGGATAATGTCCTTAAGGGTTTTCCATTTGTAGTATGTGTCAGTATTTCTATCCAACTAAAGGCTAATTAATATGTCAATGTATGTATATACCACATTTGTCTTATCTGTTTTACCTAAACATATGCTTGGTTTGCTTCTATGTTTTAGTGATTGTAATATTTGTATGAACACAGAGGTGCAGATATCTTTTTGAGACCCCACTTTTACTTTTTTTGGGCCATATAAGCAGAGTGGAATTGCTGAATCATATGGTAATTCTATTTTTTTAATTGTTTGAGGAACAGCCACACTGGTTTCTACAGGAACTGTACCATTTTACATGCCCACCAACAATGTATAACTTTTCCAGTTTCTCCACACCCTCACCAACACTTGTTACTTTCTCTTTTGTGATAGTAGCATTCCTAATAGGCGTGAGGTGGTATCTCACAGTAGTTTGGATTTGCATTTCCCAAATGATTAAGGATATTAAACATGTGCTTATTGGCCTTTTGGATATCATCTTTGGAGAATGTCTGTTTAGATCCTTTACACATTTCAAAATTCAGGTTGCTTTTTGTCTTTGGATTTTAGAGTTCTCTATATATGATTGGCAAATATTTTCCCATTTGCGGGTTGCCTTTTTACTCTCTTTAAGCTGCCTTTTAATGGATAAATTTTAAATTTTTTCATGAAGTACTCTGTATCCATGTTTTTGTTTTTGTTGCCTATACTTTAGGTGTCACATCCAAGAAATCATTGACAAATCCAATGTCAAGATGCTTTTCTTCTGAGAGTTTTTTTAAAGATTTTATTTATTTATTCATGAGAGATATATATAGAGAGAGGCAAAGACATAGGCAGAGGAAGAAGCAAGCTCCCTGCAAGGAGCGTGTTGTGGGACTTGATCCCAGACCCAGGAGCATGCCCTGAGCAGAAGGCAGATGCTAAACCGCTGAGCCACCCAGACATCCCTCCTCTGAGAGTTTTATAATTTTAGGTCTTTGATCCATTCTGTGTTAATTTTTGCATGCACTGTGATGTAAGGTTCTAACTTCATTCATTTGCATATGCATAATCCACTTTTTCCAGCACCATTTGTTGAAAAGAGTATTGTTTTTCCATTGAATGACCTTGGTGTAATGGTTAACAATCATTTCACTATATATATGAAAGTTTACTTATGGGCTATCTATTCTATCCCATTGGTCTATATATACCTGTCTTTATGCCAGTACCAAACTATTTTGATTACTGTTACTTTTTAGTAAGTTTTGAAATCAGGAAGTGTGAGACCTCTAGCTTTTTTCTTCCTTTCCAAGATTTTTTTTTTTTTTTTTGTCTATTTGGGCATCCCTGGAGATTATATATGAATTTTAGGTATGAATTTTTCTATTAATTTTTTTTTAGAGAGAAAGCAAGTGTTGGGGGCAGAGGGAGAAGGAGAGAGAATTGTAAGCAGGCTCCATGCCCAGAGCAGAGCCTGATGTGGGGCTTGATCTCACAACCCTGAGATCATGACCTGAGCAGAAATTAGAGTTGGACACTTAACTGACTGAGCCAGCTGGTTGCCCCAGGGATTTTCTGTTCATGAAAAAAAGTATCATTGGGTTTTTTTTGAGATTTTATTTATTTATTCATGATAGACATATAGAGAGGCAGAGAGAGAGGCAGAGACACAGGCAGAGGGAAAAGCAGGCTCCATGCCGGGAGCCCGATGCGGCACTCGATCCCGGGACACCAGGACCACACCCTGGCCCAAAGGCAGGCGCCAAACCGCTGAGCCACCCAGCGATCCCCATCATTGGGTTTTTGACAGAGATTGTATTGAATCTACAGATCAACTTTTGGTAGTATTGACATCTTAACAATATCAAGTCTTCTAATCCATGAACATGGGATGTGTATTCCTATATTTATATCTTCTTTAATTTCTTTTGCCAGTGTTTTGTAATTGTTATTTTAAGTCTTTCATGTACTTATTTAATTCCTAATTATTTTATTTTTTTCAATGTTATTGTAAGTGGAATTGTTTTCATAGTTTTCAGAATTGTTCATTGTTAGTGTATAGAAATGGAACTAAGTTTTGCATGTTTACTTTGCATCGTGGTACTTTGCTGAATTCATTTATGAATTCTATCAGTTTTTTAGGGGAGTCTTCAAGGTTTCTACATATTAGATCATCTAATCTGCTTATAGAGATCACTTTACTTCATCCTTTTCAATTTGGATGCCATTTATTTCTTTTTCTTGCCTAATCGCTCTGACTAGGACTTCCAGTACTGTGTTGAATAGAGTGGCCAAATAGGCATCCTTGCCTTCTACCTAACCTTAGAGGAAAAGCTTTCAGTCTTTCACCGTTGAGTATGAAGTTCCCTCTGAGTTTTTCATATATGGCTTTTGTTATGTGGAGGTAATTTCCTTCTGTTCTATTTTGTTGAGTGTTCTTTTATCATGAAAATGTGTTGAATTTTGCTTTTTCCACATCATTTGAGATTATACTGTTTTTTTTTTCCTTCATTCTGTTAATGTGGCACATTACATTGACTGATTTTCGTATGTTGAAACATCTTTGCATTCCAGGAACAAATATCACATGATCATGGTGTATTATCCATTTAATGTGCTGCTGAATTCAATTTGCCAATATCTTGTTCAAGTTTATTTTTCTATCAGTGTTCATAAGGGATATTGGTATGTAGTTTTTCTTATAATGTCTTTTCTGGCTTTGGTATCAGGGTAATGTTGGCCTCAGAGAATGAGTTAGGAAGTGTCTCCTTCCCTTCATTTTTTTTTTTGGAAAAGTTTGAGAATGATTTGTATTAGTTCTTTATATGTTTGATAGAATCTACCAGTGAAGCCATCAGGCTTTTCTTTGTCAGGAGATTTTTGATTGCTGCTTCAATCTCCTTACTGGTTAGAGGGCTATTTAGGTTTTTCTATTTCTTTATGTTTTAGTCTTGGTAAGTTTTGTGTTTCTGGAAATTTATCTCTTTCATCTAGGCTATCCAGTTTGTGTACAATTGTTCATAGTACTTTTAAAACTATTTTTATTTATGTAGACGCATTGGTAATATCACCACTTTAATTTTTTTTAAATCTTTATTTAAATTCAATGCAGATAACATATACTGTATTATTAGTTTCAGAAGTAGAATTTAATGATTCATCAGTTGTAAATAACACTCAGTGCTCATTTCATCATGTGCCCTCCTTCATATGTCACCAAGTTGTCCCTACCCCCTTCCCTGCTCCCCTCCACCAACACTCTGTTTCTTAGAGTTCAGTGTCTCTTATGGTTTGCCTCCCTCTCGATTTTAATCTTATTTGTCCTCTTTAATTTTAACAATTTGAGCCTTCTTTCTCTTTTTCTTAGTTCATCTATTTAAAGGTTTGTCAAGTTCATTAATTAAAAAAAACAATTTTTGGTTTCACTGATTTTTCCCTATTATCTTTCTAGTCTTTATTTTGTTTATCTCTGCCTATTCTTTTTTGTTTCCTCCCTTCTACTAGCTTTGGGTTTAGTTTTTCTTCTTTTTTCATTCCTTAAATTGTAAAGTTTTGTTATTGTTTTGGGATTATTTTTGTTTACTAATGGAAGTGCTTATAGCTATAAATTATCTATTTAGCACTGCATTCATTGTGTCTCTAAGTGTTGGTGTTGTGTTTTCATTTTTGTTTATATCTAAGTATTTTGTAATTTTCTTTGTGATTTGTTCTTGCCATCCATTGGTTATTTAAGAGGTTTTATTCAATTTTCACAAATTTGTCAGTTTTCCAGTTTTCCTTCTCTTGTTTCTAACTTCATCCCACCAGGGTTGGAATAAGTACTTTGAGTGATATATATGTTTTTAAATATATTGGAACTAACTTGTGGCCTAACATATGGTCTGTATCCCAGAGACTGTCTCATGTGCACTTGAGAAGAATCTGATATTTTTATTCTTAGTGGGTGTTAAGGGGTATCTAATGGAAGTTTTCATTTACATGTCTTTAAAGACTAATGGTGTTAGTCTTTATTTAGTCAATAAGCCAATCTTTTCATTGGCTTATTGGTCATTTGTATATCTTCATACAAAGATATGGAGAAATGCCTATTTAGGTTTTTTCCTATTTTATTTTATTTTATTTTATTTTATTTTGGTTTTTTCCTATTTTATAATTGGATTATGTATATTACTATTATTGAGTTGTGTATGATCTTTGTATAGTCTAGATAAAAATTTGTTACTAGAAAAAAAAATTTGTTACTAGATATGTGACTTGTAAAAATACTTTCATGTTCTGTGGTGTGTCTTTTCACTTTCTTTTTTTAAAAGATTCTATTTATTTGAGAGAGAGTGAGGGAAGGAAAGCACAAGCAGGGGTAAGGGAGAAGGAGAAGCAGATTCCCTTGCTAACTGAGCAGAGAGCTCAGTCTGGGGCTCGATCCCCAAACCCTAGGATCATGCCCTGAGCCAAAGGCAGACACTCAACTGCTGAGCCACCCAGGTGTCCCTCAGGGGAAATGTATTTAGTCTTTTGTCATTATTTATGATACTGTGTGTCTTTCATAGATTCCTTTTATTAGAATAAGTAAATTCGCTACTATTCATGGATTATTGGGTATTTTTATCAAGAAACCAGTGAATTTTGTCACATGCTTTTTATGTATCTTTTGAGATGACCATGTGGTTTTTACTCTTAATTCTTTTGTAATGGTATATTTCCTTAATTTTTAAATGTTAAATCAACATTGCATTCCTGAGATAAATATCACTTGATCCTGGTGTATAATTTATATTATATGTTGCTGGAATTGGTTTGCTAGTATTTTGTTAAAGATTTTTGCATCCATTTTCATCAGAGATACTGGTCTGCAGTTTTTTTGGTCCTGTATTTATCTGATTTTGTTATCAGGGTAATATTGGCTTCTTAGAATGAGTGGGGAAGTCTTCCCTCCTTTTCAGGCTTTTGGAAGTTTTTGCAAAAATTTTCCATTTTTTCTTTTGTTGTTTATACTTTGGATGTCATATTTAATTTTTTAAAAGATTTTAGAAAAATAATAAAGATTTTATTTATTTATTCATGAGAAATACAGAGAGAGAGAGAGACAGAGACACAGGCAGAGGGAGAAGCAGGCTCCCTGCGGGGAGCCCCATGTGGGACTTGATCCTGGAACTCCAGGATCACACCCTGAACGGAAGGTAGATGCTCAACTGCTGAGCCACCCAGGCATCCCTGGATGTCATATTTAAGAAACTGTTGCCTAATTCAAGGTCATGAAGCTGTATACCTGTGGTTTATGCTAGGAGTCTTATGGATTTAGCTCTTCAGTTTAGATCATGGATCCATTTTGAACTAATTTTTTGTATATGGTGTGAGGAATGGGACTAACATCATTCTTTTGCATGTGCATATCCAGTTGTCCCAGCACCATTTGTCAAGGAAACTATTCTTTCTCCATTGAATTGTTTTGGTACCTTTATCAAAAATCAGTTGACAATAAATGTCAAGACTATTTCTAGAAAATTAATTCTACTCCATTGATAAATTTTTCTTTCCTTATGCCAGTAAAGTGAACTGGAAAGTATTCCATTCTCTTCTATTCAGTGAGAGATTATGAAGAATCAGTGTTTAATTCCTTAAATATTTGGTAGAATTCACCATTGAAGCCATTGGGCCTGGGCTTTTCTTTGTGAGAAATGTTTTGATTACTAATTCAGTATCTTTACTTGCTATAGGTCTATTCTAATTTTATATTTCTTTGTGAATCAATTCTGGGTAGTTTGTATGTTTTTAGGAATTTGCACATTTCATTTATCTAATTTATTTCCATACAGTTTTTCATAGTAGTACTTTATGATCATTTTTATTTCTGTAAGGTTACTAGTAATGTCTCCCCTGTCATTTGTGATTGTAGTAATTTGACTTTTCTCTCTTCTTTTCTTGGTCAGTTTACTAAAGGTTTGTCAGTTTTGTTAAATTTTTTTCAAGGAACCAACCTTGATTTCATTTATTTTCTCTATTTTTTACTATTCTCTATTTCGTTAAATCCTGCTCTAAATCTTTATTATTTTCTTTCTCGTTCTAGGTTTCATTTGCTCTTCTTTTTCTAGTATTTTAAGGTGCAAAGTTAGGTTATTTGTTTGAGATTTTCCTTTCTTTTTTAATAAAGGCATTCATAGCTATAAATTTCCCTGATAAAACACTGATTTGGGTATGTTCCTAAGTTTTGGTATATTGTGTGTTCATTTTCATTTATCTCAAAATATTTCTAATTTCCCTTCTGATTTTTCTTTGTTGCTTATTTTCCATGTATTTGTGAAGTCCTCAAATTTCTTTCTGTTATTTCTTTCCTTTTTTAAAAAAAGATTTTATTTATTTATTCATGAGAGACAGAGAGAGAGGCAGAGACATAGGCAGAGGGGGAAGCAGGCTCCACGCAGGGATCCTGATGCAGGACTCGATCCCAGGACCTTGGGATCATGACTTGAGCCAAAGGCAGACACTCAACCACTGAGACGCCCAGATGCCCCTGTTTTTTATTTCTAATTTCATTCCACTTTGCTGGGAGAATATACATTATAATTGTGATCTTTTTGCATTTTTGGACATTTTTTTTATGGGATAGCATCTTGACTGCCCTGGAACATTTTCCATGTGCTTGAGAAGAATGGATATTCTGCACTTCTTGGTTGGAGTGTTCTGTAAAGTCTGTGACATTTAGTTGGTTTATAAGTTTTTTGTCTTCTGTTGTTGATCTTCTGCCTAGATTTTCTGTCTGTAGTGCAAAGAGGGATTGAAGTCTCCAACTATCATTGCTCAATTGTCTATTTCTTTTACTATTTCTGTCAGGTTTTTTTTCTGTCAGTTTTTGTAATCATGTATTTGGTACTCTGTTTTTGCACATATGATTATAATTGTTGTATCTTCCTGATTGATTGGTAATTTTATCATTATAAAATGATCCTCTTGGGACGCTTGGATGACTCAGTGGTTGAGTGTCTGCCTTCGGCTCAGGACGTGATCCTGGAGTCCTGGAATCGAGTTCTACATTGGGCTTCTTGCATGGAGTCTGTTTCTCCCTCTGCCTGTGTTTCAGCTCTCTCTCTCTGAGTCTCTCGTGAATAAATAAGTAAAATCTTTTAAAAAATAAAATAAAATGATCCTCTTTATCTCTAGTAACTTTCTTATTTTGGTGTCCCTTTTGTCTGATATTAGTGTTAGTCACTCTGGCTGTCTTATGGTTATTTGCATGATACATCTTTGTCCATCCTTTTACTTTCAGTCTGGTTTGTATCTTTGAATCAAAATAAGTCTCCCATAGACAGCATATAGTTGGATTTTTAAAATATAATATGATAATTTCTGCCTTTTGATTATTTATTTTTATATTTTTTAAAGATTTTATTTATTTATTCATGAGAGAGAGAGAGACAGAGACATAGGTAGATGGAGAAGCAGGCTCCCCTGATTGAGTTGTTTAATCCATACATTTTTAATCTTATTTTTGATATAGTGTAATTTACATCTGCCATTTTACTTTTTGGGGCCGTTACTCAATTTTTTTCCTCCTTTCTCTCACTCCTCTTCTGGTTCTCATTATATATCTATTAGTGAATTGAGTGGCACCCCACTTTCCTCTAAGGTTCCATTAATTTCCCTTCATTCCCTTCATTATTTTTTTTCCCTCTGTTCCTCTGATAGTATAATCTCTGTTGATATATCTTCAAGTTCAGTAATTCTTCTGACAGTTCAGATCTATTCTTGAGCTATTCTAGTGAATTTTCCATTTCAGTTATGGTACTTTTCAACTCCAGAATTTCCATTGGATGCTTTTTTATACTTTCTGTTTATCGATATTCTCTGTTTGATGTGATGTGATGTTGTTTGTCCTCATAATTTACCTTACTTCTTTCATCATGGTTTCCTTTCATTCTTGGAACATATACACAATGGCTACTTTCAAGTCTTCATTGAATTCAGCATGTAGTTGTTCACATAGGCAGATTCTGTTGTTTTCTCTTTTTTTCTAGTGTATGAGTCATACTTTCTGTCCACATGCATGTCTCATCATGTTTTGTTGGAAACTGGACATTTTAGATAATATATTGTAGCAGCTCTGTGTCCTTCTTTCTCCTCCCCTGGGCTCATTATTGTTATTTGTTTGCTTATTTGTTTGGTGAATGGCTGCATTATTTTCATAAAGTCTAGTCCACTCTGAAATGTTAAGCATTCGATGTTGCTGCTCCTCAGGGAGCACAGCCATGGGTATGCACATGGTCACCCTTGAATGACAGTACTTTTTACAGGGCTTTCTTCGGCTCTCTCTTTCCCTGACCTGACCTAGCCATTAATTTCCAGCTAATTGCTCGATTGTTTTCAGCAGTGCCCTGGATCATAAGTTCTCTGTAGATGAATCCAGTCAATTTCAGACACCTTTGTTGGGCTAGTTCCTGCAGTCAATTTTTGAGATTTGTTCTGATCCCAGGAGGGCTCCTCCTAGCTGTCTTTTCCCCTAGTTCTCTTCCACAAACTAGTCAGCCTACAGTTTAGGGTGTATAGTCAATAAATCTATCAAATTCTTTCCAGTTGCCTTTCGTTATAACCTCTACTCTTTCTGAGAATGTCCTTAGGCTTGAATATTTCCACTCTCTGTTGCAATGAATCAGGTTCTTTTGTGAATACATTAGAAGCTACGTATTTTAAGGCCTACTTTTCCTTCCCAGGCCAAATCTCTGATATATCACTTTGGAGGCAAGCAAAATGGTGTGCTTCTCTCTGAGTGACATTGTTACTCTAAGAGCTGAGCACTAGGTCTGGGTCTCAGATCTTTTTGGGTTGCCTCTGCAGGCATAGAACCACTGCCTTACAATTGCAATTGCCTTAGAAGGACAGTCATGGAATAGTCTAGGATTCTTAACAATATTATACCCAGGGTAGATCCTCCATCTACTGGGTGGGGACTGAGTAGGTAAAAGGAGCCGTCACCTTTCAGCCACAGTTGCTTGGACTTTAGAATCAACAGTGGTTAGCTAGGGACAGGATGAGAAATGCTGACATCCTGCTCCTCCCAGGAAGATAGCTCTCTGAAAAAGAGCTGGGGGAGCGCCTGCCCCAGCTCCTTAGCTATGCCAATCTAGAGTGGAGCTGGGAGAGGCACTAAAGAGAACTGTTGTGGTTTAATTTTTTTTGTATATTTTTGATTGGAGTTCGATTTGCCAACATATAGTATAACACCCAGTGTAGTGGTTTAAAATAATAAGACTGAGAACATACACTGTTTGTCCTTCTCCGATTGACTTATTTCACTCAGCATAATACCCTCCAGTTCCATCCACGTTGAAGCAAATTCATTTGGGGAATATGAATAATAGTGAAAGGGAATATAAAGGAAGGGAAAAGAAATGTTGGGAAATATCAGGAAGGGAGACAGAACATAAAGACTCCTAACTCGGGGAAACGAACTAGGGGTGGTGGAAGGGGAGGAGGGCGGGTGTTGGAGGGGAATGGGTGACGGGCACTGAGGTGGACACTTGACGGGATGAGCACTGGGTGTTTTTCTGTATGTTGGTAAATTAAACACCAATAAAAGTTAATTAAAAAAAATAAAAAAATAAAAAAAAATAAAATAAAATAATAAGACTCTCCCTATGATCTGTGGATTTTAGCAGATTTTAAAAAAATAGATGCTTCCTAGTTGCTATAGGCCGTTAGAACCTGTTTGTTTTTTTATTTTTATTTTTATTTTTATTTTTATTTTTTTAAAAATTTTTATTTATTTATGATAGTCACAGAGAGATAGAGAGAGAGGCAGAGACACAGGCAGAGGGAGAAGCAGGCTCCATGCACCGGGAGCCCGATGTGGGATTCGATCCCCGGTCTCCAGGATCGCCCCCTGGGCCAAAGGCAGGCGCCAAACCGCTGCGCCACCCAGGGATCCCTATTTTTTTAATATATATTTATTTATTTAAATATTTTATTTATTTATTTGACAGAGAGAGGGAGAGCTGCAGGCAGAAAGAGAAAGAGAGAAGTAGCTTCCCCGCTGAGCAAACAGCCCTAATGTGGGGCTGGATCCCAGGATCCAGGGATCATGACATGAGCCTAAGGCAGACACTTAGCTGACTGAGCCACCTAGGTGCCCCTATTTTTTTTATTTGTAATAACTTTCACCAGTTTCACCAGTTGATAAGTCTGCAGAGCTCCTCATGGAGTCATGTTGGAATTCCATCTCCCTTGCTTTGCTTAGGTCATAAATCCGTATTCTATGCCTATGCCTTTGCTACTCTGCTTATTTCAGGTTTCTGTTTGCTCTCACTTTCCTTCCATCTGTGACCCTCCCAGTTTTGTTTGACCTGTGCTGTCTTACCCTCTGATCCCACTCATAGCTTTGAAATCTAAACAAAAACAATTGTGAGACTAAACGGAATTTTAGTTGAAATGCATTTTGGTTTATCTTAAAAGGTCTTTTTTCCATGAAAATATAAAATAAAGTATTTTAGTCCACTTCCTGTTTTGACATTTCTTGAAATTCAAATTTTCATTAACTTGCTAATATTATTTTAATAAGGCAAATATTTAAGAAAATAATGCGACCCTTTAAATAGCATCCTACATTTAGATTTAAAATCAGCAATTTCCATCCCACACTTTACTGCAGACCACTATACTTTGCTAGAGCTGAGGAAAGCTAGGAGGGGTCGTGGAAAGAGAATGCATGCCACACCAGCTCTCAGTGGAGAGAGGGATGGTAGGACACGGGATAGTAGTGAAGAATCTTGTCTAGTTGTTCTTTGTTTTTTAGAGAGGGAGAGAGAGAATCTTAACCAAGCTCCACACTCAGTGCAGAGTGCAATGTGGGGCTCGATCTCACACCTGAGGTCATGACCTGAGCTGAAATCAAGAGTCGGGTGCTTAACCAGCTGACCCCCTGTGCATCCCGTTGTCCTGGTTGTTCTTAAATTGACAATGAGAAACACTTTGAGAGTTTGGGTTAATTTCAAGAGAGTGCACTTCTAGATTTGGCCTGAAACAAACACTGCTTTTGCTCATTGCCGATTTCATCATTTTCCATTTTAATATGAAAATCTCAATGGAAATTATTCTAGTATAAAGTTTCATAACCCATACTTTTAGCTCTCTCTTAATTTGGTGCTCAGTAGCAGCATTTCTCAGTTAATATGCCAAAACTTTATGAAGATTTACTTCCTATTTTGGCTCTAACCTGAATAATCAAACATTGAAATAGATACAGAGATCATTTAGTGCATTGATTTCTTTTTTTTAAGATTTTATTTTCTTATTCATGAGAGACACAGAGAGAGAGGCAGAGACATAGGCAGAGGCAGAAGCAGGCTCCCTGAGGGGAGTCTGATGTGGGACTCAATCCCAGGACCCCAAGATCACGACCTGAGCAGAAGGGAGAGGCTCAGTCACTCAGCCACCCAGGTGCCCCTAGTGCATTGATTTCAACACAGAATAGATTCGCTCTCCTTCCATAGATTCAAGGAGAGTAGACTTGAGTTTCATGTTTTGTTCTTATCTTTAAAAAATAGACTCTCGTAAGAGGTCCGGGTGGAGTAGTTCTGATTAGGGAGGAAGTAGGTATTAGGCAGCCACATGTCCAATATATCATCAGGGAAAAACCTTGATGATGTCATCTATTCTGCTTCTCATATTTCTTGTGGCCAGGATATCCAATACCAAAGCTTGACGTGAGCTTTCCATTGGAGCCTCGGGAAGAGGTGTGGGTGAAGGAACTACAAGATTCTAAAGAAATGAAGCAGTTACTTGATTCCAAGATTGGTAAGTAATTATTCACTGATACCACAGAGAAAAGAAAAGAAAAATTCAACCTGATCAGGATAAAAAGTTTGGGATTCTCCTTGGGAATTTCTGTATTCCTACTGGTGCCTAAATACAACTCTTCACTTTAGCTCGTGGTTTTTTCTTTTTTTTTTTTTTTTTCTGTGGGACACAGTGACAGCAGCCATTTCTGTTTCTTCTCTCAGGTTTTGAGATTGGGATAGAAAACGAAGAAGATACTTCAAAACAGAAAAAACTGGAGAACATGTATCCATTCATTGTTACTCTAGAGGGGAATGCTCTCCACGGTCCCATTTTGCAAAAGGACTATGTACAGTTAGAAAATCAATGGGAGAGCCCCCCAGAGGATTTGCAGACAGATTTAACAAAACTGGTAGATCCCCAGAACCCCCCTGCTGGAGAGAAGCCTGAGAATCCCAACGTGGAAGAACCTCTCAACCCCAGGCCCCAGAAGAAAAAGAGTCCAGGAGAAAAACCTCACCGATGCCCTCAATGTGGAAAATGTTTTGCTCGGAAGTCACAACTTACAGGGCACCAGAGAATTCATTCAGGGGAGGAACCTCATAAGTGCCCTGAGTGTGGAAAAAGATTCCTTCGTAGTTCAGACCTTTATAGACACCAACGGCTGCACACAGGGGAGAGGCCCTATGAATGCACTGTGTGTAAGAAGCGATTCACTCGGCGCTCACACCTCATAGGGCACCAGAGAACCCATTCTGAAGAAGAGACTTACAAATGCCTTGAGTGTGGGAAAAGCTTTTGTCATGGATCAAGTCTCAAAAGACATCTGAAAACTCATTCTGGGGAAAAACCTCACCGATGTCACAGTTGTGGTAAAAGTTTTAGTAGACTGACAGCTCTGACTTTACATCAGAGAACTCACACAGAAGAGAGACCTTTTAAATGCAATTATTGTGGGAAAAGCTTTAGACAGAGACCAAGCCTTGTTATTCATTTAAGAATTCATACAGGGGAGAAGCCATACAAGTGCAGTCATTGTTCTAAAAGCTTCAGGCAGAGGGCAGGCCTTATTATGCACCAAGTCACTCACTTTAGAGGACTTCTTTAAGGATTGTCCAAGGAAACAGGCTTCTGCAGAAATTGATGCTAACTAAAAAAAAAAAAAAATCTTAACCTACAGCAGCCTGTTTGTCTTGGCAGAATCTTTTCGTTTGAACTTATAAGAACAGGTTTTAAAAACGATTTTAAAACCCTATATTCCAAAGTATATGAATTCTAGAGTGTCTGTCTACTCTTGCAATGTCCTCAGATTTGATCTTTTCCTGTCTCTGATATTTTTCTCATTACAGTGAAATGTTTTGTGTCCCAGGCCAAACCTATCATAGATATAAAGCATATCATTGATGACAATCCTTTTCAGGGTAGGGTTAATATGATGAATAATCATGTCTATCAACATATCCACTATAACAGCACTGTAATTATTCTGTCATTATTAAAAGTGATTATATCAGTTCAAAGCTTTATGTGTCCTACATAGCAAGGAAGGAGACAGTGTATTTTGTCAAATAATAAAAATGTGTCAGGAACACATTTGCCTGGTAAGAACTGGGTTATTTCCACGGAAAGTTTTTTATGTTTAAGGAAATTAAGATTTTAACCTTTACTAATGAATTGTATGGAGTTTGTTAGTCTGTGTAGTTGGTGGTCTAGGCTGATGCTTGCTTAGATCTGAGTACTAATTTGATGATTTATTTTGTTCACAGAACAAGTAAGCTCTTTGTGGAAGAATCCATTTGAGTGGATGTCATACAAGTAGAATCAGATCTAATTTAGATTGACTGAGGAACCAGCATCTGTTGCTTTTTACTCTCCTTTGGTTTTCATCCCTGTGTCTCTCAGTGCTTTTAAGACTTTCCCCATTTTTTACTTCAGTGTCCCCCCTAACTACGTGTCATAGAGCCCTTAGTTCTACAAGAAATTTTACAAATGATTTAGGGAATCCTTGCTGTCTTCACTTTCTAGATTCAGAGTGCACATCAGCATGTGAGAATCTCTGAGAGACCCTCCAGTATAGGTGGAAAAAAAGCACCTCTTTTGGCTCAATGTTTTGCCTACCTAGTTGACCCCAGAACCCTTTCTCATGTACACTCACTAATAACCCACGGAAGTGGTATTCTGCAAATATTCCTTGGAACACCTTATCTTTAACAAATGTATCTATAGCTATCAATATAATCTTCTTGCTCCCAAGCCTAGTTATCTCCAGTTGTTTCAAGGGTGTTATGAAAAATTTTCTACATATATACCTTTTTTATTTAATACACAGACATCAATATGTGGAGGTGAGCATCACTAATTGAGATAATTTATATGTCACTCGGTGATTCTCAGCCTCTTTGAATTTTACTTATAATCACACACACTTATTGCTACTTATATAAACATTCTCATGTAATCGTGGTCATGACTCAAAGTCCCATAGCAAGGGAAGAACTCTGTCAGTTATAACTGTTAACACCTGAAAATATTCATTCAGCCTAGTTCCTTGTTATAAAATACAAGAGGTAGGACATTCAAGCATTTTCCCTTTATGAAGATACCAGTCATTCTTTCCCCAAACTAGAATTAGGAAGATATATATATATATATATATATATATATATATATATATATATATATATATATATAATAATATATATATAATATATATATTTTCTATTCCATTGAAGTTCTTGTAAGTGATATTGAATATAAATATTTCGAGGGCAACTATGTGCCCAACTAGTCCTGTTCTAGGCTTAATGGAAACCAGTAAAGACATTAATCCATGAGTCAGGTTCTTAAGGAGTTTATAATATTGTTAGTTAAACAAGAGTTGGGAAACACATGGAGAACCATGCAAGAGAGTTTGGAATTAGTGCCAAATCATATCAAGTGCTAGAGCCAGGGTGTGTCCTTAATTCTTGTCATCTGGGTCCCTGTATGATGCTGCTATAAGTGTGGGGTTAAAATTGAGATCCCAGTAGCAATAAACATGTAACATGGGAGGAGTCTGAATGTAGAGATGAACAATACGGAATGTAATGGCTTCTCTTTTCTCTCTTGTGGACTTGCATTTAAACCAGGACAGTGCCTTAGAATGAATGTGCCCAACTGCTCTGTATCTATGCAATATTTTAATAAAGTGGAAATGTGTATGCTCTTCCTGCTTCAGTCACATTAATAATGGTTTGCACAACTCAGAACCACTTCTTTGAGCTGTGGCAGCAAGCACCACAATTGACTCCTGCTCCCACCCAAAGTTCCAATCACTTTACTCTCTGCACCCATGGTACTGGATTTATGCATCCTTTTGATAATTTAATACAGTCTGTTTTAGCTGGCAGGCTCAGTTGCCATCATAATATGAGCCACATCCTCCCTCTCATCTATAGCATAAATGTACAACTGAATTTTAAAGGACATCTATTATCCATTTCTTTGTTCTGGTATCCTGTATATAACAGGCACTAAGAAATATTTGTGGCGTTGAATCAAGAAATATGTGAAATAATTCTTGGAAACATATACTAGTGGACGTCCCTAGTGGATCCTAGTGGATGTGCCTAGGTATATTTCTGAGTGTTTCCACAAGGTAATGGCAAAATACAGTACCTACCTCCTAAAGCACTTATGAAGGGCAAAGCCCTGGCATCCACCTCGTAAGTGCTGTGAAGGTTAAATGAAATGTGTTGTTCCGGCCTTACACAGTGTAAACTTTCAATAAATATTCAGGATATTGCCTCTCCATTCTTTGCTTTTTAATGATAAAAAGCATTTAACTTATGGATTTTCCTCTAAATATGGCTTTAGTCACCTTCTATAGTTGTATATATAATGTCTCTATTAGGCTTTTCTGGAAAAACAGAACTAATTGTGTGTGTGTGTGTGTGTGTGTGTGTGTGTGTGTGTAGAGAGAGAGAGAGAGAGAGAGAATGATTACAGGAAGTGGCTCATACAGTTGTGAAGATAAAGAAGTCGCATAATCTGCTGTCTGCTAGCTGGAGAGCCAGGATGGCTGGTGGTATATAATTCAGTTCTAGTTGGAACACAGAACTCAAGCCTGATGGCATAACTCCGAGTTCAACGTGGAAGACTTGAGAATTGGGGTAGGGGGGTTGCATGTATAAGTCCCAGAGTCTTAAAATCAGAGAACCAGGAGCTTTAATGTTCAAGAGCAGGAAAGGATGGACATCCTAGCTCAAGAAGAGAGCAAGGGAGTTTGCTCTTCCACCTTTTTGTTCTATTCAGGCCCTCAAGATTGGATGCTGCCCACCCCACCTGGTGAGAGCAGATTGCTTTGCTTAGTCACTGAGTCAAATGCTAGTGATCTTTTTTAACACCCTTCTGACAAGCCCAGGAATAATGTTTTACCAGCTATCTGGCCATCTCCTAGTGCAGTCAATTGGCACATTTAATTAACCACCACAGTGTTATTACTAATGATTTCAAAATTACTTGTTTTGCAGTTTTCGTTATAATTCCTCTTTGATCCAAAGCAATACGATATTGCGATTTTCTTTTTTTTTTTTTTTTTTTTGCGATTTTCTTTTTACTTTTCGTTTTGCCACAATGTGATTAGAAAATAGCTTCATTTTATTTCTGCTTTCAAAGTTCATTTCGGGTGCTCCGCATCACTTGCCATCAAGGAAATACAAATCAACACCACAATGAGATACCACTTCACACCATCGAGAATGGTGAAAATTAACAAGACAGGAAACAAGGAATGTTGGAGAGGATGTGGAGAAGGGAGAACCCTCCCACTGTTGGTGGGAATGTGAACTGGGCATAGCCATTCTGGAAAACTGTGTGGAGGTTCCTCAAAGAGTTAAAAATAGAACTGCCCTATGACTCAGCAATTGCACTGCTGGGGATTTACCCCAAAGATACAGATGCAGTGAAAGACTGAGACACCTGCACCCCAATGTTTAGAGCAGCAATGCCGACAATAGCCAAACTGTAGAAGGAGCCTCGGTGTCCACTGAAAGATGAATAGCTAAAGAAGCTGTGGTCTATCTATACAATGGAATATTAGCCATTAGAAACCACGAATACCCACCATTTGCTTCGACGTGGATGGAACTGGAGGGTATTATGCTGAGTAAAGTCAATCAGAGAAAGACAAACATTATATGGTCTCATTCATTCGGGGAATATAAAAAATAGTGAAAGGGATTAAAGGGGAAAGGAGACAAAATGAGTGGGAGATATTAGCGTGACAGAACATGAGAAACTCCTAAGTCTGGGAAACGAACAAGGGGTGGTGGAATGGGAGGTGGGCGGGGGGTGGGGGTGAGTGGGTGACGGGTACTGAGGTGGGCACTTGATGGGATGAGCACTGGGTATTATACTATATGTTGCAAATCAAACTCCAACAAAAAATATACCAAAGAAAGGCAAGGCAAAAAATAAAATAAAATAAATAAAGTTCATTTAGGGGAAAAAATAAAGTTCATTTAGGTTCTTTAAAAAAAAAGAATTATTTGAGAGAGATTGTGCATGCATGCAAGGGGGAGGAGGGGCAGAAGGAGAGGGAGAAGCAGATTCCCCGCTGAGTGTGGAGCTATATGTGGGGGCTCCATCCCATGACCCTGAGATCATGACCTGAGCTGAAACCAAGAGTCAGATGCCTTAACTGACTGAGCCACCCAGGTGCCCTCATTAAGGTTTTTTTTTTTTTTTCCCCAAGAGTCATAGGTGATAAGATTTGTTAAGTATCCTAAAGCCCTAGAAAATAAGGATTCTAGATGTAAGGTACACACTTAGAATAGTGTCTTGGGCCTCTCAATGACTTCGATGTCTTCAGGGGTGTCCTTGGTGCTTGCGAAGGGGCAGTGACAGAAGAGATTGGATTGCTACCCATTCTGCCTCCCAGCATTTTGTACTCCCTGTTCTCTGGGTAAGAGGATTTTTTTGGAATCCACTCTGGGTGTTATATAGCAATTGTTAACAGCTGTCCAGCTATCAAGGGTGGCAGTAAAAACAGGAGGCCAAAGGACCTAGGAGAGACCCAGCCTCTCCACACCAAGCTGACAGAGCTCTCCCCTGGATTCTGTAGTGGTCTGTTCCCCCAAAAGTAGAGAGAACCTGCACTGGGTGCCTTGAGGTGAGAATCCAGGCAATCAGGAAACATGTAGGTGAATCAGCCCTGGGCAGCTCACCAGCAGGTCAGGGAGGGGAGACATTGCACTTGGCCCTCTTGCACTTGCCATCACATGACATTTGGAAGAGAAGCAGTGGTGGCCGCCTCCAGAAAATTGCAGGAGCTTTCTTCCTAAAATCTCCTGTCATTTCTAGCCTACGGATATGGGCTGGATAATCTCATAAATCACCAAAGCTCACACATAAGCCCTGAGCAGCCTGTGCTTCTTTTCTAGTCTTCTGTAACAGATATGCAATGGATGGGAAGACAGCTCATCTCCTCGTCTCTCTGTAACATTAATAATCAATGTACTCTGTTCCCCAGTTCTGGAATTTTAACTACTGAGATTGAAGGGTGGTGGTAGATTCTTTTCTCACCATAATGATGGATAAGTTAGTCTCTATCTAGCCTTTTCCATCTAGCTTGACCTGAGGATCCAAAGATATGAAAATATGATTTCTCTTTCCTCTCAATGAGTGAAACTCATCACAATTCCCAATATACAGGAAACACTGTTATGTAAAATCAAAATTTTATCTCCAAGGATAACCTGGAAACCTGATTCATCTATTAGAGAACAAGTTTACATTAGAAAGATACATAAACTACTGAGTCACTAAAGAATCCCTCTAGATTTTTATTCGAACCAAACAATATGAGTAGTCCATGTTGATTGTATGCAATTCAGTGTTACACTCGGAATTTCCCTTTGACAGAGCAGTAGTGGATTCCATCCACAGCCCTCCCTCTCCTGGGCACTCCTACTACCTCTTCATCTTTCAACATAGCCCACATTTTTTTAAAAAATAATTTTTAAAAAAGATTTATTTATTTATTTATTTATTTATTTATTTGAGAGAGGGAGAGAGAGAGAGAGAGATTGATTGGTGGGGGGGTGGAGGAGCAGAGGGAGAGAGACAAGCAGACTCTGAGCCCCGATGGGAGGATGAGATCAAGACCTGAGTCGATGGGGATCCCTGGGTGGCGTAGCGGTTTGGCGCCTGCCTTTGGCCCAGGGCGCGATCCTGGAGACCCGGGATCGAATCCCACGTCGGGCTCCCGGTGCATGGAGCCTGCTTCTCCCTCTGCCTATGTCTCTGCCTCTCTCTCTCTCTCTCTCTCTGTATGACTATCATAAATAAATAAAAAAAAAAAAATTAAAAAAAAAAAAAAAAAAAAAAGACCTGAGTCGAAATCAAGAGCCAAACGTTCAACCAACTGAGCCCTCCAGGTACCCCAACATGGCCTGCGTTTGAAGGGCTGTGTGCCAGAGAAGAATGTCTAGAATGAATAATACTCTGTCCCTCATGCCAGAATTTTTTGCAGCCCTTAAACTACTCACTTCGTCATAATCCCTTTCAAAACAAAATTCCTTTTCTCTCAGATTTACTGAAGGCCCTGCTCTGATTCCTACCTCAACTGACCCACATTTTACGCATCTAGAGAAGTCAAAAGTGTGAAACAGAGAAACCAAACTACCCCTCTGAATGCAACTTCCACCTTATCCTTCCACCACTCCAGCTGCTGAAGAGCTATAAGAAGTTGAATGAACCTGTTGTGTCCACAACACCTTCCTGGAGAGTGATGAAGTCAGGCCAGGGCACTCCCCCTATCCACTTTGGTGATCTTCAAGCACTGCATTATGATAATGGATTCTCCAAACTTTGGGGTCTGATTTTCCCCTCAGAGGGCTTGTGTTAACTTCCTCATGCCCCTATGCCTCTCTAAAGGCCCCTGAGGTTGCAAGCATCAATGAGCCATTCGGTTAATTGAGCCATTGTACCAAGACCATACCTTGTACACAAGGGGAGAGGTCACCCATATTTGTACAGGTGGCACTGAAAATTCAATTCTTCTGTGTGATGCCAGAAAGCCTCCTAGTACAAGTCATTTGCTCGTAGTAAAAGTGCATGTTGCTCCAGGAGGTAGTCTTTAGTACGGAGAACTTCATTTGCCTTCAAGAAAATGGCTCACTTGCTTTTTCTCCTCTGCTAAAAGCCATTAGCATTGAGCTGTTGGTAGTCTGAACCTATTTGTCATGTTGGTCTTCTCAGAGGGGCACTTGCATTGCCTCAGAGGGTTATTGCTTACCAGAACTTTATCTGGGAGGCTTTAGCCCTCTGCATTTCACTTTACAAAACTCATTCAAGGTTTCCCTTTCTTGCCTGCACCTGATAATGTGATGATCTTGTTCCCCCAAGGAGTAAACAATACATGGTTTCAAGTGGAGTTAGAGGATTTGAGTGTCTTTTTTTTTTAGAAGGGGAGAGAGAGAGAGGTAGAGGGAGAGGGAGACATAATCTTAATCAGGTTCCCTGCCCAGCATGAGACCCAACACAGGACTCAATCTCAGGACCCTGAGATCATGACCTGAGCTGAAATCAAGAGTTGGGTGCTTAGCCGACTGAGCCGCCCAGTCAACATGTCTTACTTTTTAAATTTTTTTAATTTAAATTTTAGTTATCATACAGTGCAATATTGGCTTCTGGAGTATCTCAGTTTTGATTTGAAACCACATCACATAAACTTGTACAGAGGTGGCCTGCTTCTTGATCATGGCCTAAAGGTTCCTGGGATAGTTATACTGGATTGGAGCCCTGTGTGATTCAGGAGATTTAGTAATTCTGCTGATATCAAGTGTGTGCCATCAGTAGCCTCTTCCTGACTTTGAGGCTACCTATAGGTATGTGTGCTGGTGGACACTGAGGAATAGCAGGGTCCCTTAGCCAGCCTGGACACCTGGCCTGGGACAGCACTGGGCACCCAGTTTTTACTGCAGGAGCCCATTAAGATTCCAGCCTGGAAAAGGGTAAGGTTCACTAGAAGTCGCAGCATGAAGCTAGCTGACCTTGGGATAAGTTTAAGTTAAAAGTGACATACAAAGACACCTGGACACCTGGGTGGCTCAGCGGTTGAGTGTCTGCCTTCGGCTCAGGGCACTATCCTGGGGTTTCAGGATCGGGTCCCACACAGGGCTCTCTGCATGAAGCCTCCTTCTCCCTCTGCCTATGTCTCTGCCTTCTCTCTGTGTCTCTCACGAATAAATAAAATCTTTTTAAAAAAGTGACATACATACAACGATGTTTGGTGGAGTAAGTTTAAGTTTTATTGTGAGACGACAATAAGAATGATGATACTTCCTGGAGCTGCTACTGGTCAGGAGACAAGGAACATTAAGACCAAGACTCAATTAATGGGGATGTCCAATGTGTGACAATAGCATAAGAACGACTGCTACAGGTCCCGGCCTTGGTGACATGGGGCGGGTGGAGTGCGCCTGCGCATTAGAGCTGCCTGGGGAGGCGGGGTTGGGGGGCGGAGTCCTGCTCCTACGGGTAGGTGGGCTGATCTCATCATCACCTCCTGTCTGTACTCAGTGACCAAGTCCCCTATACAGAAATCACATCGCACTGGATAATTGAATGAAACGGGGACAAGTAAAGCATTGATTACAAATGTCTTAACGATGAGCAAAAGTGGCAGAAAAAATTATATTAAGACAAGTGATACTGGAAGCAATTGAATCTCAGCAGGATGGAACATTCTGTGCGACAGATTCTAGTGGCAGAGAGTGAATCTGCACATATGCAGAATTCAGAATGATTAAAATTCAAGCCCTGCTTCAGCTTGCATTTCTACAGCTGGATCAGGCACTGGACAAGTCTTCCCAGTTGTAAGTCTAGTGCGTGCAGTTACATTCAGGCCCAACTGTAGGTGACCAGGGAGCCACTGAAACACCACAGCATTTGGTTATTCCATCTACAAATACAAACTGTTCAGATGGTAGGCAGAGACAGAGGAGTCTTCAGAATCGGGAGGTGTAACCAAGCCCCATAAATGTAGAGAAATCCTTTCCCAAAGACCCTTTATATATGGAAAAAAACTGAATTAACTTTTCTCTGATGTGCCTAGTGTTCCCAAGATTGAAGAAGAAAATCAGACGGATTAAGAATTCCATTTAATATCACTATCATGGCAATACTGGCTATCATGTGTCAGGCTAGCATAGGGTACTGGGACAGGTGCACAGTCCTGTATGATGCAGTACTAGCTTTTTTTTCTTGGCTCCCATGGAAGCAACATGGGTTTGTCATGAAATTATTCCATTTAAAAATGTATCATGAATACCTAACCTGTGTTAGGTATGTGAATGAAATGAAATGTGAATGTTAAAATGAGAAATTCATACTAAGAGCTGTCAATAGACTTTTGAAAAGTAAAAATTTTTATTACTGACGATAGAAGAAAATCTGGGGTAAAAATAAACAAGGGAAAGTTTTTCCTATTTATATGTATTTTTAATATTGAAGTATAGACATAAAATGTGATATTAGTTTCAGGTGTACAACATAGTAAATTGACAATTCTATACATGACTCAATGCTCTCTATAAGTGTAGTCACCAATGTTATTACAATATTATTGACTATATTCCTTATGCTGTACTTTTCATTCCCCTGCCTTATTTATTTTATAACTGGAAGTTTGTGTCTCTTATTCCCCTTCATCTATTTTACCCATCCCCCTACCCTCCTCTCCTCTGGCAACCACCAGTATGCTCTCTGTATTTAAGAGGCTGTTTTCATTTGTTTGTTTTGTTTCAGATTCCACATGTAAGCAAAATCATATGGTATTTGTCTTTCTCTGTCTGATGCATTTCATTTAACATAATATCCTTTAGGTTCATCCATGTTGTCACAAATGGCAACATCTCATTCTTTTTTATGGTTGAGTAATATTCCATTTTGTGTGTTTGCGTATGTGTGCGTGTGTACCATATCTTTATCCGTTCATCTCTTCGTAGATATTTGATTTGCTTCCATACTTTGGCTACTGTAAATAATGCTGCAATAAACATAGAGAGGCATGTATCTTTCAAGTTAGTGGGGTTTTTTAAAGATTTATTTAATTATTCATGAGAAGACACACACACATACAGAGAGAGAGAGAGAGAGAGAGAGAGGCAGAGACATAGGCAGAGGGAGAAGCAGGCTTTTCTCAGGAGCCTGATATGGGACTCGATCCTGAATCCCGGGATCACGACTTGAGCCGAAGGCAGCTGCCCAACCGCTGAGCCACCCAGGCATCCCATCAAATTTGTGTTTTTGTTTTCCTTGGATAAATGACCAGTAGGAAGTACTAGATCACATGATATTTCTATTTTTAATTTTTTGAGGACCCTCCATACTGTTTTCTACAGTGGCAGCACCAATCTACATTCCCACCAACAGTGCACAAGGATTCTCTTTTCTCTAAGATTCTCACCAACACTTATTATTGCTTGTCTTTTTGATACTAATCATTCTGACAAGTGTGAGGTGATATCTCATCATGGTTTTGATTTACATTTCTCTGATGATGAGTGATGTTGAGCCTCTTTTCACGTGTCCATTGGCCATCTGTTTGTCTTCTTTGAAAAAATGTCTATTCACGCCCTCTGCACATTTTTTTAACATTTTTTAATTTAAATTCAATTTGCTAACACATAGTATAATATCTTTCCATTTTTTAATTAGGCTGGTTTTTTGAAGTTGAGTTGTATAAGTTCCTTATATATTTTGGATATTAACCCCTTATCAGATGCATCATTTGCAAATATCTTCTCCCATTCAGTAGGTTGCCTTGTTGTTTTGTTGATGGCTTCCTTTGCTGGGCAAAAGCTTCTTATTTTAGTGTAGTCTTTGTAGTTTATGTTTGCTCTGATTCCTTTGCTCGAGAGAGAGATCCATAAATATGTTGCTAAGGCTAATGTTCAAGAGATGACTACCTGTTTTCTTTTAGGGGTCTTATGGTTTCAGGTGTCACATGTAGGTCTTCAATCCATTTTGAGTTTATTTTTGTGTATGATGTAAGAAAGTAGTCTATTTATATGTTTATATCTATCTCCTGTAAAAATTTAAAACATGTTTTTATTGTCTTTATGATGCATGCAAGCATGATAAGATACAAATGTATTTTATTCTTGTTGGGTTTTGCTACCAACAATTACATATCATACTTACTAACCTAATATAAGTACATTTGTTTTCTAAATATATTTTAAAGATTTCATCTTATTTATTTATTTGAGAGAGAGAGAGAGAAAGAGAGAGAGAAAGGTGGTGGAGGGGCAGAGGAAGAGGGGAAAAAGGATCCTAAGCAGACTCCACTCTGAGCACAGAGCCCAACACAGGGCTCCATCTCACGACCCTGAGATCACAGCCCAAGCTGAAACCAAGAGTAGGACACTTAACCGCCTGCACAACCCAAGTGTCCTATTTTCTAAATATATTTTATTTTTTTTATTTATTTATTTTTTTATGATAGTCACAGAGAGAGAGAGAGAGAGAGGCAGAGATACAGGCAGAGGGAGAAGCAGGCTCCATGCACCGGGAGCCTGATGTGGGACTCGATCCCGGGTCTCCAGGATCGCGCCCTGGGCCAAAGGCAGGCGCCAAACCGCTGCGCCACCCAGGGATCCCTCTAAATATATTTTAAATGTTATTCTGTTTTCACTACTTTCTACTGAATTAATCTGTGTTGCAGGGTTTTTTTTTCTAAGAGAGAATGGAAATTTTTATTTTTAAACCATGGCAATTTAGTAGACTATTTTATTTTAAATATTAAGCACCAAAAAGTCACAATTACTTTTTAAAATGACTTCCATGAATTAGATTAATGTTCAGTGAGACAGCTACTTGGAATGAAGTGAGGGTTCAGTGTTTGATAACAGGCTTATAGGCCTGGCTGGTGGAATAATCGTAAGATGCAGTATTACCACTGCAAGTGACCACTGGAGTGAAATTAAGATTCAGGTTGAAAGCAGAAGCATGAAGATGACCACTTACTTGCTCCTTGTATGACAAAAGCAGGCAACTTTCACTGGGATAAAGGTTACGGTTCAGTGTGAGATATCAAGCAGGAAGATGAGCACTGGAAAAAAAAGTATGTCCTCAGTGTGAAGAATCCTGATGATGTCTGCAGGAATGTTAAGATTTATTGGGCAACAAAACTAATTAGATGGCTGCTCAAGAAAGGATTGTTTCAATTTAACACAAGGCTAATGGCAAATGCAAGAGTGAATTTACTCCTCAATGTGAGACAAAGAGCAGCAAGCTGATTGCTGGGTGAGATTAGGTTTGGTGTGCAACAGCAAGAAAGAAGATCACTGGGGGAATAAAGTTTAGTGGAACACAACAACCATGAACTTGATGGCAGGAGTAAAGCAAAGATTTTGAGCATGACCACAAGCTAGAAGGTCACTGCACAGATAGGATAACGTTCAGTGTGACCCAACAACCAAGAAGATGGCTGCTGGATTACAGTTGTTGTTCAGTGGGAGTCCACAAACCCAAAAATGACCACTGTGGTAAGGGTTAAGGTAAGTGTCATAAGATCAGACATTGTCAGGATCATGATTGCTTGAATAAGGTTACAGTTGAGCAAGACACAACAGTGTAATGACGGCCACAGGCACTAGATTAAAGCTCCTCATGAGATAGCCAGCATGATAGGGACTGCCAGAGCAAAGTTAAGATGCAGTATGACACAAAATATGTGAAGATGACCAGTGGAAGAATGTTTTGCCTCACAGGAGATAACAAGCATTCAGTTGACTGCTGGAGTAAAGTGAATATAAAGTCTGCAATAAGAGCATGAAGAGGACATTGAAATAAGTTTGAGAGGGGAGGGGCAAGATGGCGAAAGAGTAGGGTCCCCAAGTCACCTGTCCCCACCAAATTACCTAGATAACCTTCAAATCATCCTGAAAATCTACGAATTCGGTCTGATATTTAAAGAGAGAACAGCTGGAATGCTACAGTGAGAAGAGTTCACGCTTCTATCAAGGTAGGAAGATGGGAAAAAAGAAATAAAGAAACAAAAGGCATCCAAGGGGGAGGGGCCCCGCGAGGAGCCGGGCTGAGGCCGGGGCGAGTGCCCCCAGGACAGGAAAGCCCCGTCCTGGAGAAGCAGGAGCTTCACCAATCTTCCCGGACAGAAAGGGGCTCACAGGGAGTTAGAGCAGGACCCCAGGAGGGCGGGGATGCCCTCAGGCTCCCTGGGGCATTAACAGACACCTGGGCCCCGGGGAGAGTGCGCCGAGCTCCCTAAGGGCTGCAGCGCGCACGGCGGAACCCGGGAGCAGCTCGGAGGGGCTCGGGCAACGGCCAGGCGGAGAGGGGGCTTCGTGGCCGGAGTGCGAATCCAACAGCACAGGCCCGGGAGCACAGGGCGCCGGGGACACAGCCCAGGATCCTGCCTCCCCCCGGACAGGCAGAGGCTGGGAGCGCCCAGGACCGCAAGGATGCTCCTGCCCCAAGCTGAGCAGATCAGCGGCCCCGCCCCTGGAGCATCCAGGCCCCTGCAGATGGAGAGCTCCGTAGCTACTGCGGGAGCTGAATCCAGGGCTCTAGAGCTGGCCGCTGCCACTGGGGCTGTTCCTCCTGGGGCCTCACGGGGTAAACAACCCCCACTGAGCCCTGCACCAGGCAGGGGGCAGAGCAGCTCCCACAAGTGCTAACACCTGAAAATCAGCACAACAGGCCCCTCCCCCAGAAGACCAGCTAGAAGGACGGACAAGTTCCAGGGGAAGTCAAGGGACTTAAAGTATACAGAATCAGAAGATTCTCCCCCATGTTTTTTTTTTTCTTTTTGATTTCTGTTTGCTTCCCCCACCTTTTTTCTATTTTTCTTCTTTTTTCTTTTTTTCTTCCTTTTTTCTCTTTTTCTCTTTTCTTTCCTTCTTTCTCTCCTCTCTTTTTCTCCTTTTCCCAATACAACTTGTTTTTGGCCACTCTGCACTGAGCAAAATGACTAGAAGGAAAACCTCACTTCAAAAGAAAGAATCAGAAACCGTCCTCTCTCCCACAGAGTTACAAAATTTGGATTACAATTCAATGTCAGAAAGCCAATTCAGAAGCACTATTATAAAGCTACTGGTGGCTCTAGAAAAAAGCATAAAGGACTCAAGAGACTTCATGACTGCAGAATTTAGATCCAATCAAGCAGAAATTAAAAATCAATTGAATGAGATGCAATCCAAACTAGAAGTCCTAACGATGAGGGTTAACGAGGTAGAAGAACGAGTGAGTGACATAGAAGACAAGTGTTGGTAAAGAGGGAAGCTGAGTGAAATAAGTTTGGGGTTCAGTGACTGGCAACCAGAATGAAGATGAGTGCTGGAGTACAGTTAAAATTCACCAAGCCAACACAAACAAGGACTGATGGGGACAGGCTAAAGTTCAATGTGACTCAACAAACATTAACGTTAGTAGAATAAGGTTAGGTTTAAAGTGCATCAACAACCTAGAATATTAGTGATGGAATAGGTTAAGATTCAGTGTGGCACAGGGGAGCCTGGGTGGTGCAGTCGGTTAAGCATCTGACACTTGGTTTTGGCTTGGGTCGTGATCTCAGGGTTGTGGGATTGAAACCCTCATTGGGCTCGTACTCAGTGCAGAGTCTCCTTAGGACTTTATCTCTCTCTCTTCCTCTCCCTCTCTCCCTGATCTCTCTTTCTCTCTCTCAAATAAAAAGAAATAAATTTTTTTAAAGACAACTTAAAAAAAAAAAACAGCTACAAAGTAGATGCCTGTTGGAATAAGGGCAACATTCAGGTGAGACAACCTGCATGAAGATGAAGAGGATTGCTGGGGTAGTATCAGCGTTCAGTGTCAGATAATAACTAGGACGATGACCAGCAGAATAAGTTGAAGTTGTGTGTCTGTGATCACAGCATGTTGATGAAGGCTGAAATAAGGCAATTTATTCAGTTTGAGACAACAGGCCTGAAGACAACTACTTCAGAGTGTCACATTCCCTGGGGGCCAAGAGCAAAGATGACCATCGCAATAAGGTTAAGTTTCAATGGGAGACAAACAGCATAGTGTTGACTCCTGAATAACAAGCTTCAGTGTGAAATAGCAAACGTGATGGGAAGGGCTGCTGTAAGGAGAAGTTTCAGGGTAATGTGACAGGCACGAAGATGGCTGCTGGAATCATTTTTAAGGTTCCATGTGAGACTACAGACAGCCAAATGGCCATTAGAGAAGCATAAGTTTAGGTAGTGACAACTAGAGTGAAGATGGTGACTGGAATGAGGAGTGGAGTCAAATATGACAATGAATGCTGGAATAATCAATCTTCTCTGTGAAAAGGGAGAGTAGTTGCATATCCTGTGAGATTTTGAGAAGATTGAGACAGATGAAGAACTGAGTACAGGTGTTGGTCTTAGTTAGGCTTTGAGTCATCGGGGTACCAGCTGTTTGCTGGTTACCATCACCTCTGCTGCCAGCGGCACCATCACCACCATCAAAATGGTGCAAGCTAGTATTTCTTTCTTTTTTAAAAAAATATTTTTTCTTTCTTTTTTTTTAGATGTTTTTTTTTTTTAGAGAAAGAGAGAGAGCATGTGCGAGTGTGGGGAGGGGTAGAGGTAGAGGGAGAATCTGAAGCAGGGTCCATGCTCAGCACAGAACCCAAAACGGGGCTTGATCCCAGGACCCTGAGATCATGACCTGAGCTGAAATTAAGAGTCAGAGGCCTAACCTACTGAGCCATCCAGACACCAGTAGTGCCTCTTTCAAAAGGACTATTGCTGCATGGGTTCCGGTATTGGCTGGTTTAACAGGAGCCCTTTTGTTTTCGGGAAAGAATACACACAGCTACATTTCTCCCCAAGGCTGATGTCTCCCATCTGTGGTTGGAATCTAGGCTCCAGAAAACCAACCCACTCACTAGGAAGATTGAAGGTGGCACTCAAGGTGGCAAGCACAGGCCTGAAATTTCCAGCAGGGGTCAGAGGGGAGAAGTGCCTTTCCCTCACCTATATTTTTTTTAAACAGGGCTTGTTTTCTGTTGTTGGCATATAGCCTCACTTCACGAGGATCCTGAGAAAGGCAGCCACTCAGCAGCCACGGGGAAATAGTGAAAACAAGAGATTGGGCTTGTTGGGTCAATAGTTCATTCATTCATTCATTCATTCATTCATTGGGATCCACACCCAACATGGACCTCGGACTCTCGACCCTAAGATCAAGAGTCACACGCTCCACCTATTGGGCAAGCCAGGTGCCCCATAGTTGATACATTTAGAGAATGGATAAAGTTACTCTCCAAGTAGGAGGCCACAGAACAGTTCCTCTGTGTGCTGGGAACAGTTCTGTTCTCTCTGCCACTTTCCCACCAGGCTTCCAGCTGGCATCTCTTACTCTGCCCCCTCTAGTAAAGTCCTTGCCCACACATCAATTACTCTGTCATCAGATGGAGAAGGGTTCAAGCAAGGTATCACTCTGTGAGGAGAGCTCTAGCAGAAATCCACAGGTCTGCTCTTTAGTAATCTGTCAGTTACTAGGCTCCTCTGTGCCACTTTATGCAATAGTACAGTAGAGACTTTCTACCCACTCTAGCTATGGAGTTAGGAAAGCTTAACTACAAATATGCTAAAATGCTAACAGTGGATATAATTCTAGGTAGGTGGACTTTTGGTTATTTTATTTTATTTACTTTTACTTTTTTTTTAAAAGATTTTATTTATTTATTCATGAGACACAGAGAGAGAGAGACAGAGACACAGGCAGAGGGAGAAGCAGGCTCCATGCAGGGAGCCTGACGTGGGACTCGATCCTGGGTCTCCAGGATCACACCCTGGGCTGAAGGCGGCGCTAAACCGCTGAGCCACCCGGGCTGCCCTACTTTTACTTTTTTAAAAGTAGACTCCACACCCAGCATGCATCCCAAAGCAGAGCTCAAACTCACAACTGTGAGATTAAAACCTACGCCAAGATCAAGAGTTGGACACTTAACCCACTCAGCCACCCAGGTGCCCTGATTTTAAATCCCATTATACACCTCTGAAATCTCTACACCTTCCACATAAGCACATAATACATCTATTGTTTGAAAACTCATTTCAAAAAGAACAAAAATTGAGTGCGTCCAGCCTTTTTGGGCATCGTGCTTTCTCATCACTTACCAGAAAAAATGCCTCCTACACAGGTAGTCCACAGGGTATAAGTCAATGGCCTTGCCGTATAGTTTCAGTGAACTGGTGCAGCCACTCTGGAAAACTGTGTGGAGGTTCCTCAAAGACTTAAAAATAAATCTGCCCTATGACCCAGCAACTGCACTGCTGGGGATTTACCCCAAAGATAGAGATGCAAAAAAAAAAAAAAAAAAAAAAAGATAGAGATTCAGTGAAACACCAGAACACCTGCACCCCAATGTCTATAGCAGCAAGGTCCACAATAGCCAAACTGTGGAAGGAGCCTCGTTGCCCATCGAAAGATGAATGGATAAAGAAGATGTGGTTTATGTATACAATGGAATATTACTCAGCCCTTAGAAACGACAAACACCCACCATTTGCTTTGATGTGGATGGAGCTGGAGGGTATTATGCTGAGTGAAATAAATCAATCAGAGAAGGACAAATATCATATGGTCTCATTCATTTGGGGAATATAAAAATTAATGAAGGGGAATAAAGGGAAAGGATAGAAGATGAGTGAAAGTATCAGTGAGGGTGACAAAACATGAGAGACACCTAACTCTGGGAAATGAACAAGGGGTAGTGGAAAGGGAGGTGGGCAGGGGGTTGGGGTGACTTGGTGATGGGCACTGAGGGCGGCACTTGGCGGGTGAGCACTGGGTGTTATGCTATATGTTGGCAAACTGAACCCCAATAAAAAAGAAAAATTATGTAAAATGATGAGCTTAGATTAATAACCTTTAATGTCCTTCAACCCCAAATTTCTAAGATTTTTTAAGTTTTATTTTTTTAATTTTTTAAAATTTATTTGTTATTGGTGTTCAATTTGCCAACATATAGAATAATTTCTAAGATTTTATCCTGGGCTGATGCCTTGGATTATGAAAACATTGTCTTCTGTCATGATAAAAAATACTTAAATGCTTCTAGAACTATGGTGGATACTCATACTGCCCTATCATTGTTTTGTTCTTTATAAAAGTAACTTTCTTCTTTATTAATAAAAGTAGGTTGTGGAAGGGAATGTGTGGGGGGATGGGGTAACTGAGTGAAGGGCATTAAGAAGGGCACTTGATATGATGAGAACTGGGTGTTATGCTATATGTTGGCAAATTGAATTTAAACAAAAACAATTAAAAAAAATAAAAGTATACTGTATAATTTCCAAAAAAAGTTTCAGTGATAATTCATTCTCTTGTGATTAAGGATAATAACAAGAAAGACAACACACTTAATCCAGTACTTTGTTTGCTGTGGAATATATCATCCCTAATTTATAGCAAATAAACAATCCCACCAATGAGGAAACATCCACTGAACAGAATTCACATGAGAGAAAATACAAAAGCTTTTATAGGAGTCAACTGCTCGAGAATGATCTAAGAAGCCATACTTCACCATATATTTGGAAGAGAGTAACCTTCCCTTTCCCTGGGGGAGTGGTTTTTCCAATTTTGGAGATTTCCACCAATTAGAGTTCCCCTTCCTGGACTCCTTTGCCCTTTCTGACTTTATTTATTTTTTAAATAATTTATTTACTTATTTTAGAGAGAGAGCACAAGCAAGAGCACATGGGAGCTGGAGGAGGAGCAGAGGGAGAGGGACAAGCAGACTCCACTCTGCACTAAGCATGGAGCCTGACACCAGGCTTAATTTCACAACCCTGAGGTCATGACCTGAGCCGAAATCAAGAGTCGGACACTCCACCAGCTGAACCATCCAGGCACCCCTGCCCTCAATTAAATGCCAATTCTCAGTGGAATTGCTCATTAAACTAACCTAGAGAGGCCTTCCCCCAGCGTACAATAAAGGCACTCAAGATGACTGGGTTTCTTTTTTTTTTTAAGATTTATTTATGATAGACACAGAGGAGAGAGAGAGAGAGAGAGAGAGAGAGAGAGGCAGAGACACAGGAGGAGGGAGAAGCAGGCTCCATGCCGGGAGCCCAATGCAGGTCTCGATCCCGGGACTCCAGGATCGCGCCCTGGGCCAAAGGCAGGCGCTAAACCGCTAAGCCACCCAGGGATCCCCGATGACTGGGTTTCTAAGGAGAAAGAGGTTTTATAGATATGTTTCTACAGCACTTGGGTGGCACAGTCAGTTAAACATTTGCCTTCAGCTTCGGTCATGATCTCAGGGTCCTGGGATGGAGCCCTGAGTAGGGCTTCCTGCTCAGCAAGGAGTCTGCTTCTCTCCCTCTGTTCTTTCTCTCTCAGATAAATAAAATCTTTATAAGTAAATAAAACTCTTTTTAAAAATAGGTAATCATTTATTTTTTAAAAAAGATATATTTCTCTTTTTCAGCTTTCTTGCTCTAGCAAATAAGCATCAGGTCAAGAAGCAATTATAAATCTTGGGTGGTGACTGGCTCTTGGTCACCATCAAGTCACCTGGTAAAAGAACTTGGCCGCAATGGTTCAAATAAGTGGTTTAGGGTTTAACTTCTAAATATGTAAGGCCTCAGCTTTTCACCGGTAGAAAATAACGATGATCCCCACCTTCCTAGGTTTTCACATTATTTAATCACTTATGGTAATAAATCTAAAGGCTTTTCAGTGTCAGCAGGTTCTACAAAAGTGAGGTTGGGTGTTAGATTTCTAATCAAATAGAAATTTAGAAATTTGAATCTTAGGTGTAGGGCTGGCCTCATGAATATGCATCTCGTGCATTCAAACAAAGCCCTGGGGCTTGGTTGGAAGCTTTGCTATTGGTACCTTGAAATTCCTAATAATTTTTGAACAAGATACTTCTCATTTTCATTTTGCACTAAGGCCCTGCAAATTATGTAGCTTTTCCTGACATGAGATGCATGATGCCACTGTGGTAACCAAACCTGTTCATTTAGAAAAACAGAGTAACTAGAGATGTCTGCTGAGAATAAAAGTCAAAAATCTCTTTGAGAACATTTTCTAATAGGTCATATTTATATTTGGCCATCTCCGTCCCCCACACTTCAGTCTCAAATTGTCTTTACCTGATCTTCATTGAATTAATCACTGCCCAGAAAAGAAGGGACCTTGTATAAGAAGGGAAAGAGCAGAAAGCTTTCTGCCACTGCCAGTTAACAGGCGCCCTGGCCTCCAGTGTTCCCATCCTGGATAGTCCTCCAAGGTGCTGGGTGCTGAGCCACATCACCCTCCATATAAAGGGGCTGAGTTGACCAGAACAGAATGTGGCTCAGAGCAAGGAAAAGCCCAGGGTCTTGGACCACCTCTAGTTTCAGAGCAAGATTACAGAAACGTGGTTTCCAAAGGGAAGCCCATTTAATCCCTGAGGAAACTTGCTGGCCCTGGGAAAAGAAACAAACAATGAAAGGACATGATGCCCAAGTCTAAAGAGCTTGGATTGGGAGTGGGGGTGGGAAGGGAGATCGGGGGAGGAAGGAGGAGAGTGGAAGAAGATCGGGGTAGGAAGAAATGCTCAACCAGGCACCATTCATGTGTTGCCCCCCAAATATGGATTAAGGACAGGGGTTACTGATTCCTTGACTATCTCCTGCGAGCTGGGGCACTTTACAAAGATAATCACACTTGGTCCTCACAACATTCCTCACAGCAAATTGTGATTCCCACTTTATGGCTGAGAAAATTCTCGCATGAAACTGAGGTTTGCTGGGAATGATCCATGGGGTTTCCAGACTCAGACCCTGGGAGACTTGTGAATAAGACATGGTTTATGGTTCTGGCAATGTCCACAAAGCAAAAAAAAATGATATATCAAAAGTGAAGATTTGAGTGATACTAATGTACTTATTATTTTGATTGTTGGCTTATGCCTCTGTGACCCCCAGCACATGCCTACACCACACCACTTCTGCAGGGAGAGACTGGGCAGACTGCTGCTCCCTGCTCTCCACTTGGTCCACAGGTCCCATCTTTTTCCTTTTTCCTGGATGGAGCTGGCTTTAAATAACATTCAGATCCACATTCTCACCTGCAATAAAGCCACTTGAGCAGCACTCCCACAATCCTATGCAGCCCACCTTCCTGCTGCTTTCTGCTATGGCAAAGCTTTCTGAAAAAAGGAGAAAAATAAAGATAAACACTTGGGTGTTTAAAAGGTGACATTTAGGTTTATTTTTAAATGAAAACCACTTAATAAAGTCAAGATATCTATGACAGAGTAACCCACAGTGGACAGAAGAAGACAAATAAGGACTGGAAAAAGATATCACCACCAAGTCAAAGAGCAGATTGTAGAAATGCCCAGTAGTGACTCTACCACTGCTGGTAGTTCCTCTGTCTAGAGACCCAGAGAAGGAATATCAACACCATCTTTAATGATGGCACAGGGGACAGCAGAGGGAGGCAGCCCTCTGCCCAACACACCTCACCTCCCACTACATAGAGATGTACTTACTTATCTGGCTGGTCTTGACAGTTCTGGTTCCACTCTCCTGACCTTACAAGCCCCTAGGTTGACAAGTGCTGGACTTTTTCCATCAACTGTTCCTGAAAAAGTTGATCATTGGACATACTATGTACATAGGACTATCTCCATACTCTGTATGTCCAGGAAGGCTGCCAGTCCCAGACTGCATTACCCTCCTTCACCCTCAAGCTGGTAGTTGGGTTGGGCCAATGGTAAGCAGCTTCATGAAATCCAAGGATAGGAGGAGACAGGCCAAGGTATTTTTATTCCCTACCACAACTCTGACTAGTCATTTTGTCTCTAGCAGTTGGCGATGTCCATCCACAATTGTAGCTTCTGGCAAGTGGCCCATCCTCCTATGAATCTATTGTGGCAGAAAGAACACCGGTGGTTGCTTAGGTGCGGGAGATAGGAAAGCATTAGAAGAAGAAATTACAAAGGAACACAAGGAGACTCGAGGGTGATGGATGCATTCACTTGAGCACAGTGATGGTTTCAAGAGGATATATATATGACAAAACTGATTAAATTAGGTATTTTAAATATGCTCCATATATTGTATGTCAGTTATACCTCAATAATGGTGTCTGGTAAATGAAATGAACATTGTCTCTTGTCTCATGCCATACACAAAACTTATTATTTTTTTTTAAGCCAGAGCAGGAAAGTTCTCTACCTGTGCACAGACACTTCTGGGAAACTCCACCCTCCCACTTTCTGTGAACCAGAAATACCCAGCCACCACTCCAGCTGAATGGAGGAAGACCAAAAATTATTCTAAAATGGTAATAGATCGGGCTGCCTGGGGGGTCAGTTAAGCGACCCACTTGGTTTTTGCTGAGGTCATGATCTCGGGGTCGTGAGATAGAGTCCCACGTTGGGCTCCGCACTCAGCATGGAGTCTACTCGAGATTCTCTCTCCCTCTCCCTCTGCCTCCACTCATGCTCTCTCTCTCTCTCTCTCTCAAATAAATATATTTAATAAAATAATAAAGTGGGTAATAGATCAAAGTGAAACACCAAGACTATAAAACTTCTAAATTCAAGCATAGGGGAAGATCTCTGTAACTTTGGGATAACCACAGATTTCTTACACAGGACCAAAACCCATGAACCCAAAAGGAAATACTGATAAATTTTATCAAAATGTAAAACTCCTGGTCTTTGTAGAGAGTAAGATGGAGTCACTCCTGTCAAGCAGGGTCCTGTGCCAAGCAATGATGTGGCAGCTAAGACAAGGTATCACCGAGACCAGCATCAGCTGATGATACACTCATAACTGACAACCAACAGCAGCAGAGGAGGTCTGTGGGGGCCCAAGACTGGTAACATCCCTTTAAAAAGAGAGGATTTGGGCAGCAAACTGTCAGACTCCTCAGACCCTGACCCTTCTACATCTGACCACTTCGAAAATACAGCTGCCACTGAAGGCTCTGCCTGATTGATCTGGGAACAGACCTGAGATCATTCACTCCTGGAACATCAGAAGGAGTAAGTGCTAAGAGCTGACCCAGCCTGGACCAAGGCCTTAACTGCACACCCATAGACTGACTTCCCTTTTGGTTCCTTAACTTCCTACTCTCTGTTCTATCCTGTTTGTCATGTGCTTTGCCTTGTGCTTTGCTTTGTGTGCTGTGTAAGAAGCCAAGTTAAACACGTGATGAAATGTCATTGGGTTTGGGATCCTAAACCAGTTTTATTTATTTACTGATTTTATTTTATTAATTTATTCATGAGAGACACACACAGAGAGGCAGAGACACAGCCAGACAGAGAAGCAGGCTCCCTGTGGGGAGCCCAATGCGGGACTCAACCCCAGTATCATGGGATCATGACCTGACCCAAAGGCAGACATTCAATCACTGAGCAACCCAGGCATCCCTCTAAACCTTTTTAATGATTATGTTGATGTTGCTCAAATGCTGAATAAAGGGAACACTGTGGAAAGACACAAGCCATGTGTGTGCCTCCATAGCATGCTCAGGATAGAAATATCTTGCAAAAATTAAAAGGCCAGCTGCAGCCTGGGACAAAATATTTGCAAAACATATATCCCAGAAAGGCCTGGTGTCTAAAATATATAAAGGCCTCTCACAACTCCATAATAGACAACCTAACTTTTAAAAGAAGGTAAAAAGGGATCCCTGGGTGGCGCAGCGGTTTGGTGCCTGCCTTTGGCCCAGGGTGAGATCCTGGAGACCTGGGATCGAATCCCAGTTCGGGCTCCAGGCGCATGGAGCCTGCTTCTCCCTCTGCCTCTCTCTCTCTCTCTCTCTCTGTGTGTGTGTGTGACTATCATAAATAAATAAAAAATTTTTAAAAAATAAAAGAAGGTAAAAGATTTGGACGGATGCTTTACAAGAAAATAGATATTGAATAGCAAACAAACATGTGAAAAGATACTGAGCATCATTGGTCATAAGGGAAACACACAAGAAAACCACAGTGAAATATCAGTATGTACTCATGAGGATGGCTAAAATTAAAAAGACTCACACTAGCAAGTGTTGCTAATGAATGTAAGTCAATCAGTCCAGCCCACATTCAAAGCTGTGGGTGGCCCAAGGGAGTGAATACCAAAAGTGTGTGATGACAGAACACAGGCCAGGGGTGGCCTGGGCATGGGTGTGGAGAGAAGGAGTGTCTGGGAACAGCACAAGGGAACTTCCTGTTGTGTTGGAATGTTCTTTTTTTTAAGATTTTATTTATTGGGATGCCTGGGTGGCTCAGCAGTTAAGCATCTGCCTTCAGTTCAGGGCATGATCCTGGAATCCTGGGATCAAATCTCCTATCAGGCTCCCTGTGTGGAGCCTGATTCCCCCTCTGCCTGTGTCTCTGCCTCTCTCTGTGTGTCTCACATGAGTAAGTAAATAAAATCTTAAAAAAAAAAAAAAAAAGGCAGACGCTCAACCGGTGATCCACTCAGGTGCCCTGTGATCTATATCTTGATTGTAGTGATGACTGCACAGATGTATAACTTGAACAGAACTCCTCAAAATAATAGATTTGCATTTCATTGTATGTTGATGGCACCTCAAACATAGAAAAACTGAAAGGTGGAAGTAGGGCTGCCTGAGAACCTTGGAACTTGAGGAATGACATGGCAGTGAGTTCCCTGGATTGCCCCTTGCCTGCCACATATGTCTCATGAGGTGCTGGAGTTTCCTGCAATCCAGAAACTCCAACAAAGAAAAATTGCAAGAAAAGCTTGCTCCCCCAGGCCCAAGGCTGGGAAAAGGGTGGCCTAACAGAATAGGATACCTTTTTAAAAAAATATATTTTATTTATTTATTTGAGAGAGTACGAGAATGGGGAGGGGAGGGAGAAGCAGACTCCCCCACGGAACGGAAAGCCTGACATGGAACTTGATCCCAAGACCCCGGATCATAACCTGAGTTGAAGACGAATACTTAACAGACTGAGTCACCTAGTGCCCCAATATGGCACCTTTTGGACAACACTCATCTTCCTCTTTGCAATTTCAGCAGGGTGGGTGAGGAGCTGACCTTCATTCCCCACATCGCGACCCCCCTCCTAAGAGAAGAGAGAAGAGAAGAGAGGAGAGTCCCCTAAAATCAGAAAGGAAATGATAACACAAGGAGGATGGGACTCCAGGCCAGAAGACAGGCCAGTGGAGTGAGAAAAAGTTGTAGTAAATAGAATAGAATCACAATCTCCTCTGGAGTTTTTAAGATCTTGCTTTACAGGGACGCCTGGTTGGCTCAGCGGCTGAGCGCCCACCTTCAGCTCAGGGCATGATCCCGGGTCCTGGGCATCAAGTCCCACGTTGAGCTCCCTGTGGGGGGCCTGCTTCTCCCTCTGCCTATGTCTTTGCCTCTCTCTGTGTCTCTCATGAATAAATAAATATCTTTAAAAAAAGATCCTGTTTTATAGTTAAAGCAAAAGCTCTAACATCATCTGATGTGGGTTCCGTGTACATAATGGAGATAGTTAAGCTATTTCTTTTTTTAAAGGAGTAGAATAAAGGGATGTAAATGGAAAAAAAGTTTCTCTACTTCACTCCATGTGTTTAAGTGCTGATGCCAGTAAACTGTGATAGGTACACATGTATATTGCATTGAAAAACTATAAAATAAACAGTAAAACTATGAAATAAAATTTTAAAACTGAAAAATATTTTAAAACTGATACAAAGTTATACAGAGAGATATACTAAAACCACAATAAATAAATAAAATTCCTAAATTCCTCAAACATGCTCAAGTATCCTACAGGAAGATAAGAAAAGACAAAGAGGAATGAAAAACAAAATGAACAAGCAGAAAACAATACGGTAGACTAAGCTCTAACATATCAATAATTACTTTAAATATATATGGCTTAAGAATGATAATCAAAAGAAAATAAGTTTATTTTACAAACATCACCCAACTCTGTGCTGTCTACAAGAACATCATTTCAAATTTTACATTAGATTTATTAATTTTAAGCATAATTTTATGCTTCTTATAAAAATATATTTCCAAATAAACTCCAAAATAAAATTACTTAATTTTGTAATGAACATAAACATGAGTGAACCTAGAAGCAAATGAGCCTGGAATTGTAAAGGATCGTTCAGTGACACCTGGGTGACTCAGTGGTTGAGTGTCTGCCTTTGGCTCAGGTTGTGATCCCTGGGTCCTGGGATCAAGTCCCACCTTGGACTCCCACGTGGGGAGCCTGCTTCTCCCTCTGCCTATGTCTCTGCTTCTCTCTGTGTCTCTCATGAATGAATAAATAAAATCTTAAAAAAAAAAGGATCATTCAGGCCACTGAAACTTAATGGTTCCATCAAGGAAAACTTAATTTAATAATGTTTCTGACCAAAAATTTATTTCCAGGTGGTTCTAGGACACTTAAAATAACAGGAGCCTCATCACTTCTCAAGGCTGTCCATTTCTTATGTTGGCCAAGAACAGTTTCAGCCGATTGGCCTAAATTCTAAACCATGGAATAGCAAAGCAGTACTTTAATCCCTTTTGAATATGGCAGATCTTCAAATATTTTTTCAAAAGATTTTATTTTTAAGTAATCTCTACACCCAACGTGGGACTCCAACTTACAACTCCCGAGATCAAGAGTCGCCTGCTCTATCGACTGAGCCAGCCAGGTGCCCTGACCTTCAAGTATTTAAAAGAGCTGTCACATCTCCTTTGTAAGTCTTTGTTCTCTAAACTATGAACATTTCTTTCAATAATTCATCACAAGACATGGATCTAGTTCTTTTATCACCCACACTGGCTTCCTCTGGAGACATGGCAGAGTAATGCTCTTCTTAAAATCATAAAATAAATCCAAAAAGATTTAAAAGAATTGAAAGCATACAGATTTTGATTTCTGATCACAATGGGATCAAACTAGAATTTAATAACAAAAAAATTAACCAGCAAATATCCAAACATGTGGAAAATAAACAGCACAATTCTAATGAATTCCACAAAATTTCTATGTAATAATCAGGAGCATGTGGAAACTGAAATTAAAAACAAAGTATCAAAAA